>NC_056751.1:670905103-670960103 GCF_019279795.1 Protopterus annectens | reverse complement strand
AGACTCTATGTAAGTGAAATCAAGCCCAAAATTATTAATAAGTAACAAAACTCAACATTTTTGTCCCAACTCAACTCCTATGCAAATCTTATTATTTACTGTGTCTATATGATCAAAAGCATTTCTATATATTAATAAAGAAAAGAAAAGAGAGTAGAAAGTAAAAGGGTGTAAGGCAGAAATAAAAAAAATGTAAGAGAAAGCTATAAGAAGTATATACAATAGAATGTTACTTACTGTTTATATTAATAGAGTTAAAAATAAAACATATTATTTACTATTATTTAGTTCTAATTATTATTGGTTAAAGCATGACACATTATTTACAAACAAGCATAAGCAGTGTAATCAAGAAAGTATAATTAGGAATAGCATTTGAAGAACATATAAACTTTTAAAGGAAAAAAAATGTATCAAATTACTGACCTTATTTTTCCTCTTCAGCAAGAGAAACAAGTTAAATCACAGCTTGCCATTAAATCTCCAGATATTTTGACTAGTTATGAAACAAAACATTTCTTTGCACACAGAGAATAACTTTGATTAAATCTTTTTCAAAATATTTGTTGCTTCTTGGAAATGCAGGAACTATATTTAAAAAGATTAATAATAAAATAAAATAATGAGAGAGAAAAAACATAGTACAAATCATTTGTTTTTAGTCTCTTCTTCTTCTCTGAAGTCTTCCACGAAGTTTCAGTTGCCAGTCTCTTTAACGAAGGACTAGCCCATTCCATTTCTTCTATTTTTCCAAAATCTTATTTTTTGATAAACAGTAAAGCAGAGTCTAAGTCATCGAAAATTTTAGGACCATCAGGAAGGAAGATTTTAAGCTTGGCAGGAAACAGAAGGTATGTTTTAAACTGTGCTTTTAAGCTCCCTTATTAGTGGCAGAAAAACTTTTCTTTTAGCTAATACCATGGAAGAATAGTCATTGTCAAAACGCACAGTTGTTTCATTAATCTTAACAGGAGCTTTAGCCCAAGCAGATTTAAGAACCATCTCTTTATCAAAAGATGATAGAAATCTAACTATAACTGATCTAGGATAGTTTTTGTTAGAGTTAGTATTAGCTATAGATCTATGTGCTCTTTCGATACCAAAAGAGAATGCTTCTGGTAAATTTAAAGTTTTAGGGAGCCATGTTGTTAAAAAAGAAGTAATATTGTTACCTTCAATATTTTCTGGCAGTCCAAAATCCTAATGTTATTGCGCCTAGATCTATTTTCTAGGTCATCCAGCTTTGTTTGTAAATGTGTATTTTGTTTCAGCAGAAACTCAATGTTGATTTCCTCTTCTTGTATTCTATTTTCCATGTCATTCACAGCTTCTTCTATGCCTGTCATCTGGGTCTTCTGTTGTTGCAGGTCCATATGTAACAAGTCTATTTGTTTTGTAGTTTTTTCTATGAAAGTGTCTATTTTAGTATCCATTTTATCCATCTTAGCAGTAAGTTGCTGGACTATAATTATCAGAGACTGAAGTTCTTTCTTGATGCTGGAGTCTTGAGAATTTGTCTTACTGGAACTCATTTCAGACTGATAAACTGACAGGAAAATTTCCAAAGTAATTTCTGACAGGAATATTATTAAGATTTCCTTTCTTTTTTAGATATAGTTCAAGAACTATATAAAACAAACATATTTAGAAAGAAAATTACTTCAAAAATTAATTTTTTAAGTAATTAATTCCTGTCAATGTAATGAAATTGGTGGAGCTGAAGAAATCTGCTGCTATCCTGTGTTCATCCTTGGCCACGCCCCCCATGTTGGCAATTTTTTTGAGACCTTGCCTAAAAAGGCAGCCAAAAGCCTAGTGGTGCCAGGTGCGAACTATCTCTGGCAAAGCAGTGAGGTTTGTCAACCATGCCATCCCAGGCTGACAGAAACTTTATCCCCTTTTAATGACATCAAAAACTAAACCAATTATTGAAATCAATCATTTTTTGTTTATACTGTGGCATCAATGTAGGTAATATGATGCTCAAGTCTACTGACATACCTGACAGGGACAAATACTCACAGAGCTCAAGCATGTCTCTCTTCATATAGTCCAGTGAGGTACATATCGGGTCATTCACTCCAGCATGAGCTATGACAGAGTCATAATGGTACTTGTTGTCAAAAGACCTGAGTGCATGCATAATCTGATAAATCATGGCACTGGACAGGCAGCTGACCATGACTTTCTCCTTATCTAACCCAGTGAGTGGGACATCTGTGTGTCTCACTATGGAGTCTCCAATGACAAGAACATTTGGATTTTGAGTGTTACGCCTTTTAGGGCTCGGTAGGTGAGACACTGGTGTTGCTATGTGTCTTGAATGCTATGGGAACTGTGCTAGTTGTAGCAGTCTTTTGTCTTGGAGGTCTCTGGTGTTTCAGTAAGTTTTTTTGAGAGAACCTCCACATATGTTATGTTGATTTATGTGTTGGATGCATACCGAGTGTATGAGTAGTGGTATTATGTGCATGAATAGTGGTGGGTGAGTTGACAACCTCTTCAGTGTTACTGTTTTGAGTATGAGACAGCAGGGATTCAGGATTCCTGGTGCAAACACATCTGTTGCACTCTGTACTAGAGTAAATTATTAGTAGAGGGTTGTCAGTGTACATGAGGCAGTTGCTACACAGCCTCAGGAGACCCAGGTCAACAAGGCTGGCAAAAAAAAAAACAAGGGTAGTCCAACTGTACATAATGCAAGGTTTGAAGAACTGTTATCACAAGAGGTGCTCTGCAGATGGGTATTTCTGATGGGTTTTTGGCTGGTGGTTTAATAGGTCACAGCTCACTAGCAATACTTCATAGACGAGAGATGTGCTAAAGATGAGGACTACACTAATGTACTACATCTGTATCTAAGGGAAAAATTGTAAAAATGTTCTGTCCAGCTATGGTGCACAATTGTGCAGCAGTGTGCAGTGCTGCATGATGTACAAACAAGCAGAAACTCACTCAAATGCAGGGCTTAAATACCAGAAGCAAAAAAAAAAAACATAAAAAAAAATTAAAAAAAGAAAAATCAAAAGAACCAGTGAGGGTGCTTACTCCAAGCTCTAGGAAGTCCTTTCTTTCACTTCTGGGTGAAACAAGATGGCGGCCATTTCTGCAGCAGGCATTTTTGCTTCTGCTTCTACTGTAGCCATAACTAGCTTTAGGCACCAGTGAACCCTGTGGCCACTAGAGGCCCCCTGTTCCTCGGGGTCCCCCAACCACAGCAAGGTATCTTATCTTGATATTTTGTAACATGCCTGTCAAACTAACAAAAACTAGTACAGCAATCTTCTATCATTAATAAACCAGGTGAGTAATAATAACTCTTCTTTATGTTGCCTCTAAAATTCAAAGATATCTCTGGTTATAGTAACAGTGTTTTATCAAGTAACAGGCTTCACAATGCCATTTAATATGTTTTACCACTGACATTGTGCCCCTGGCTTAGTTCAACCTTCTGGTGGACATTCTCTTCACTGAAACTAAAAACATAGCCAGGTTTAGGTCCTTGATAATACTTGTGGCTGCAGGAGGCCCCTTAGCCATCTTTAACTGTTTGGGAGGGCCAACCAAAAGTTGCTACTGGCTGTGCAAAAATGAGAAAAATGTACTAATTTCCTGGTTATTTTCTTAAACCTGAACTGTGCTGTGATATGACCCTGTTAGGATAAAGCTGATCATGGCCTCTGCTCTCAGTCGCACCCATGCTAAAATCAGACTTGGCTGAGATATGCATGTGTGTGTACAGAAAGGTGCTGCAAGTTATGCTTTTGGAGCTGGGGATTGTGTGATTATTACTACTTTAATTTTCATCACAGCCAAACCTTAATGGTTTGCACAGGAGGTCATTATAGCTTGTGTTTGGGTTGGAGACAGTATGGTTATTGTTTCTTCTACTTTTCTCACAGACCTCAGAAGTGTAAAATGAAGTTAATATAGCTTGTCTAGGGCCAGTGTACTGCCTAGGAGCAACAAAGTAGACCACAGTAATTATTGTTTTCACTTTTCTCCCAATCACACATCAGGCGTGTATACAAGTGGCTGCCTTTGAGGGTTAGGGTGAGGAATTAAGAGGTACATATGTGTATATGTATAAAAGCAGTCACTTCAAATACATGAGTGTGGCAGTTTTTCCCCTTTGCTTTCATCCCAGTCTAATACTAGAGGAATGCATAGGCAGTGACTGTCTCTTGTTAGTTTGTGAGCTACTATTTTGTCAGCTTTAAACATTATGCCTTGAGCACAGCTTATGTCTCCCTTGAAAGAAAAAAAAAATGACTGAAATTCTTTTCTTATTCATGATTTTTGTTTAGGCCACTGTTGGATGAAAAGGATGGGGAAAATGCTCTAAAGTGCATACCAGAGCATCTATAACCCAGTAGCTTCTGGGGGCACTGGCTTAACTGAGTTCTTTCCTAAATAGTTATTACTGTGCTGTTATGATCAGGAAAGGTGTGTTGAAAGGATGCAAGGAAAACTGAAGCTAAACAGCAACACTGGATTTCTTTCCTTAATCATAATTTATGTTCAAGCCATCACTGGTGAAGAGTCTGTGGAGGAATTACAAAAAATATATGGTCTGAAGTGCATTTTAAAGTCATGAATTCTTGAAAAAGCTGAAGAGTAAGGCAAAATGTGAAAAAAAGGAAGAAACAAGTAATGTCCATAGTATTGGGACCCCAAGATGTGGGGAACAGAGTGGAGCACTTCAGTATGTGTGTGTGTGTGTGTGTGTGTGTGTGTGTGTGTGTGTGTGTGTGTGTGTGTGTGTGTGTGTGTGTGTGTGTGTGTGTTTTGGGGGAGGTGGGTTGTGCAGAACAGTAGACAGTGCCTAGGTCATCATTTCACTTAAGTCCAGCCCTCTACATACAGTTGTTATAATTTGTCATTGTTGCAACTAAATGGCATTAACTTTAAATGTCCCTTCATGAGATGGGCCAATATAGTGTGGTACACAGGCTTGTTGTACTGTAAGAGCACTGTAGCTACAGGCTTGTTTTAATGAAAGAGCACTGTAGCTACAGGCTTGTTGTACTGTAACAGCACTGTACCTACAGGCTTGTTGTAATGTAAGAGCACTGTAGCTACAGGCTTGTTGTAATGTAAGAGCACTGTAGCTACAGGCTTGTTGCACTGTAAGAGCAGTCATCTGCGAACTTCTTTAGCCAAAGACCTTCTGTGTTAGCTTGTACTTCAGAGAAGTAGATACCAAACAGGAGAGGACCCAGGACTGAACCCTGTGGTACTCCACTTGTCACTGGTCTGAAGTCAGATTTGGTGTCTGCTACTTTCACAGTGTGGGTTCTGTCAGTGAGCCAGTTGGCAACCCATCTTGTGACATAGGGATTTATACCTAGTTTAGTGAGTTTATCTATAATTCCAGAGTGGGGGATGGTGTGGAAAGCCTTGGCAAGATCTAGATAGGCTTTGTGAACCACCTTACCCTCGTCTACGGCTTTGGTGACTGCTTCAAAGAAGTCTATCAGGTTTAGGAGACATGATCTGCCTTTTACAAACCAGAACTGGGTGAGTTCCAGAGTTTGGAGATTACCAATGTCTTTATTTATAAGTTTTATGATGATACGTTCCATAGCCTTGCAGACCAGGCTCGTCAGGCTAATGGGGTGATAGTTCCCAGGGTTCGTGGTGGCTACCCCCTTGTGGAGTGGGATAACCATCGCTGCGCGCCATTCAGCAAGCACAAAGCCTGAGGTGAGGCTATGATTGAACATGGTACTTAGGTGGGGTGCCAGTTCATTCTGTAGTTCATGTAGAACGCAGCCTGGGATGTTGTCTGGTCCCATGGACGCTGTGTTCTTGGCTTTGGAGAGTGTGTTTTTTTACCTGTGCAGCTGTGATTACATGAACTTTGCATTCTTCCAGCATAGAGATGATCCCTTTAGTGGGTGAGAGGGGGGGGGGTAAAGTTAGCACTGAACCTATCTGCCAGGATGTTGGCAATATCAAATGTGTCTGTATATTTAGTGCCATTGTGCTGTAACCCAAAGCAGATCTGACTGTTGCCATTGAGATTCTTGGCATAGCTATAGAATGCTTTGTGGTTGTCTTTAGAATCAAGGGCAATTTTGTTTTCGTAACTAGCTTTGGAGGATTTTATCAGGGATCGCAGCTTCTTACTGAGGCTGATCAGGGAGCTCCTCCACTCATGGGATTTTACTGTCTTTTGTAACAATTTCTTCCTTCTGTTGTACAGTTTGTTTATGGCAGGGGACCACCAAATTGGCTTCCTTTTTTTGGAGGATAGTGTCTTGGTTCTGTTTGGGATAGCACGATCCATGCACTCTTTTTTTGTTGTATTTTTTTTTTGTAATATAAATGGTATGGTGTCTTTATCTAGGTGTTTGTGCATTCTTGGGTTTCTTCCTTCTCTTCTGATATTATTTGTTTGTTAGATATCACAAAATGTCTTCTGCTTCTTGTTTGCAATTGGAGGTTTTGTGTGTGTGGGGGGGGGGTTGGTCTTTGGGGACTGATCGCCGGTATGGCATTGAGTATCTGTATCATAAGTTCATGGTGGTGGTTAGGGATGCTGTTCATGGTTTACCTTATCGGTGGTGGATTTATTGTGTAGGCATTCTTTTATATGTTTTGTTATTGTCTATGCCATTATTTCTGTAGCTGAACACCGTTTATTGTTTCAGCTTTTACAGACTTATTTTCTTATTGGCTGTCCCATTCCTTTTTGGGGACTTTAATTGTGGTATGATACCATGGGATTCTAGATGTAGGCTGGACTCTAGTGTTGACTGTTGCTAGGACATTTTACACCTGGCTTCCCTTACTGTGTGTAGCCCTGATGATTTACTTATTTTCATGGCACTGCACTCACCCATATCGATTATGGTTTTTGTTCTCCTACCTTTGCTGTAGTTTCATCTTCTTTGTCTTTTGTACCCTTTACTGACCAGTGTGCTTTGTCATTTTCCTTTTATGTTTCCACTGCTTTATCTACTGGTAAGGATTTGCCTAGATATGCTGCTCCCTGGACTTTTATTCCTGGCTGGCAGGAGGTTGTTTCTGAATTATGGGATGATCATTTCAATGTTGCCTTTCTTTCCTTCTCTGTCCTCATGGTGGTTGGCCTTTAAGGTTTGTTGCACATTATAACTGGTTTTCCCAGTCTTATTATTTTCAGTTTAAGCAGTCCTCTGAAGCCTTGTATATTGATTTTCAACCTGCTGTGCGTCAGGACCCTGCTAGTGCTCTTTAACATCTTTGTGAGCTGCATTTCCACAATATTGCTCAGTTAAAGGTAGTTCTTTGAACTTGGCTCACTCCTTTAAGCGTAAGGGTGAAGAATTTCTTCCTTATGTGGGCAAACATATACTTAGGACAGAGACCTTTATTGATAGTTTACTGACTTCTTCTGCTGATGTTGTTACTAAGGAAGGTATTTTACTTGAAGTTAATTCTTATTTGTGTTCCTTATATGGTGGTAAGGTTTCTCCTGCTGAATCATGGCCCATTCTGGAAATGCTGGCTGCTTCTAGAGCTGCTCTTCATGCACCTATTACCTTGTTTGAGGTTCACTGGGCCATTTCTTCTTTTAAGGTTGATTCTGCCCCAGGGTGGGATGGGCTTTCATATTATTTTCACTGCTCTCTTTCTGATGTTCATTTATCAGTACTTGTCCAGTTGTTTAATGCATGTTTTTTCCCATCCTAACTTTTTGAGCATTGCCTGTAAGTTTGTCTGGAAGAAGGGTGACTGCAGTGCCTTATCCAATCGGTGCCCTATTTCCTTGTGTAACACTAATTACAAGTTGTTTTGTAAAGTTTTACAGTTGTGCCTTTGTTCTAGGATGCATTTTCTTTTGGATCCAGGGATCTATGGTATTTCAGGCAGGCCTGTGTAGGATTTGTTGCTTTTGCTGAAGTCTGTTTCTTATGTTCGCTCTTCTCCTTCTGCTTTGCTGATTTATTGTGACCTTACTAAGGCATTTGATAATGTTATCCATGGGGCCTTGCTAGGCATTTTGAAATCCTTTGGATTCGGTCCTCTTTTCCTCTAGTGCATTTCTTCTGTTTATTCTGCTTCAGTTATTTTTCTTGTGGTGAATGGATGGTTAGGTGCACAGCTTGCTATGAAGAATGGTGTGTGTCAGGGCTGCCCTTTGAGCAGTTACCTCTTTACCTTGGTGGTGGGTGCAGTGTTTTTTAAGGTGTGGGCCCAGTTTTCCTTATCTCCTTTTTCTTTTTCCTGTTCTTGTGTTTTGGGGCCTTGTTTTTTTTTCCCTATGCAGATGATGTGATGGTGCTTGCTGAGTTTTCTGCAGTTTTGCAGACTTATATGCAGTACTTTTTTTTTGTTTTTTTCCCTTGGTGGGTCTCTCCCTTTACCTTGCTAAATCATTGGTTTTGGTGTAGACCCTAGTGTTGGGGAGGTTTCTTTTTCTTCTGCAGGCCTCTCCATTTTGGGTTTGCCTTTTGGTATTCCTTCTTATGTGCTGGAGTCTTGTGCACATCGTTTTGATAAGGCTTTCCAGTGATTGTTTTTTTGGCGCTCTTTTCCATTGTCTTTTACAAGAAAGTTTATTTGCTGAATGGTGCTTTGCTGGGTGCTTTTTTGTTTATTTGTTTCCTCATTAGTGATCTATCCATCTTTTGTCTAAAGTGTTTCATTTCTTTTGGCAGACCTGTGAGGAGGAGTATTTTGTATTCTGCTCCTGCTTCCGGAGGTGTTGAGCTGCTCCACCCCATTCTTTTTCTGTATACTTTATTTCTTTTTCCTGTTTTGTAGCACTTACAGGCTGCTGATGTTTCTTTGCTTGGCTACTTGCTCCTGACTTTGTCTGGCTGATTTTGGCAAACTTGCTTGGCTGGGAAGCATGCGTGGAGAGTTCTCTCTGGAGAGCTGCGGGAAGTCCAGTCTTTGTTACTTGTGTGGCATGTTACATTGGGTACCGTTCCTTCTTCCAGGCAAGAGTGGTATTCATTTCTTTTGACACATTTCTATGCTATTAATGGGTATCAGGACTATTCCCCTGGGAGGTTGCAGGGTCTGAGATAGCGCAGGCAGCATTATGCCTGTTTGCCACATTTAGTGATTTCTTATGGCATTGTTCCCTTGATAAGTTGCCAGTGAGATCTTCTTATGTTTTTCATTCAGTGGGGGCCCATCCATATCCACCTGCTGGTTACAGGACTTTGGAAACTGCAGAATATGTTTTTCTTCACCGTGATGGGTTGTCTGGCCTTTGGGAGGATGTTCAATATAACTATTCAGTGCCCCATTTGTTTCCCATTACACTTGATAAATGTTTGTATGAGGATTATGGTTGGGCCTGGATGCCAGCGGCTGCTTGAGCAGATTTTCTCTTGGTGTCTGCTCTAAGACTTCTTTGGGCTGCCCGTTGTAGTGAGGTTCTTGCGGGGAAGGTTTTATGCCCTCTTTACTTATTCAGTTGAGGATGTGGTTGTGGCACAAGGGGTGGGGGGTTGACCTTGCTCAGCTTGCTTGTTTAGCTTGCCAGCCCTTTATTATTGTTCTTGCATTACAGGAGGTATCTCTTTTTGTGAGAGTTTTTCACAGGTATTATTTTTATATCAGTGCTGTTCTTGTTTTAGGTGTTTATATCTCCTGTTTTGCTTAACTGGAGAATATTTTATAGCTACTACACTCCTTTCTTCTGGACTTCCCTAGCATGTTTTATTTCTATGACCATTTCCTTTTTGCTGTTTTTTGCTGTTTACAGTATTACAAGACTTTATGCATTTTCTGTAGATTCTTTTTCTTGTTTTTGTCCATTTGTTTGTTTTGAGTTGAGTGTTTGGATATTAGCAGAAATTTGTATTTAGTAGTTTTTTTTAGTCTTGTAGTACTGTTTGTGGTTGTTTTTCTTTGTTGGGTTATTTCTCCTTTGTTAGGGCTTCTTCTGTTTCTTTTCGGTTTGCAGGACTTTGCCTGGTTTTATTGTGATTGTTCATCTTTTTCTTTGGCGGAAGGTTTTGGTTTTTTGTCAGTTTTTTTTGTCCTACATGGCTGTTGTTGTTTTCTTTCATTGTTTGCACTTCGTTTTCTCCTGCTGTTTTCCTTTTTTTTCTTGGTCAGTATGACTCAAGCCCTAGACCAATCACGCTTCACTAGACAGGTTCCAGTCAGCACACTTCTCTCACAAGGGTGCAGAAGCATCCCTTCTAATCAAGGATGGCTTGGAAAATTTGCTCAGAAGACAATGGCCACTACAAACAGACCCAGGTACAGCAAACCTGTATCTGGACTACGCTACAGCTACTAGCTGCACTAATTTATTTGGGAAACACTAAGAAATGTTTTTAGCAGCACAAAAACAGCAATGAAATACTAAAAAAATGTTTTAAACAGCAGAAAAATAGCAATGAAATACTAAAATATGTTTTAAACAGTAGAAAAATAGCAAGAAGACACTAAAGAATGTTTTAAACAGCAAACAAATCAGTTATTTAAACATTGCTACGCAGGAAAACAGAACAGAACAATGCTTTGCAAACAGTGAAAAGTAGCAACAATTACTTTGCCAACAGAAAAAATAACAAAATATAGCTTTGCAGCAGTGAAAACAGCAGCAGCAAAAGCACAGTAAATAGTTTAATCAAGCAAAAAAAAAAAAAAAAACAGGCAACTTATAGTTTTTGGGAAGCTCAGAAGCTTCTAGTCATTTGGTTTCTCAGCTCAGAGTTATAGCTGCTAGCCCATCTCAGTTTCGGTTCAAACAAGGAGAAACTGGCTAAAACACAGGGCTTAAATACCAGAAACTAAAAACTTAAAAAAAAACTTTTAAAAATCTCAAAAGAACAAATGAGGGTTCTTACTCCAAGCCCTAGGAAATCCTTGCTTTCACTTCTGGGTGAAACAAGATGATGGCCATTTCTGCTGCGAGTACTGCAGCTAGTGTTTTTGTTTCATCTTTACCTTCTATTACTGATTCACAGTCTCCCCCTAGAGTTCGGCTAGGTACTTCTGCTAGTGCTGTGTCTTCTGTTGTTTCTGCAGCTGTTTCTCAGACCAAGTCTTATGCTGCTGCAACGAAAATGGCAGTTCCTGCTTCTGGGAGTCAGTCTAGCTCTCTCAGGCAGTCCAGGATTGTTTCTAAGCCTTTGGTTCATCTTAAGTCTGCTTCAGATCAGCCTCTTTCATGTAGGTTTATTTGGCATTCTTTATTGAAACCATTGTCTGTGTCTGTTCAGTCTTTGTGTGCTATTATTCACTGGGGGAGGGATGCTTTTGCTGATGATTATTTTGAAGAGCAGGAGCTGCTTCTACTTCTTGTTTCCTGTTTTGCTGCACATCAAACATCACCGGACTTGGTCTGATTTAGTGCTTTCTGAAATAGATGTTTCTTATAAGTGTAAACTTATTTTCTATTTTCATTCTATTTATGTTACAGAAGCACAAGTTAGGGAGTATTTACTTTCTCGGTGTGCTGATGTTTTTTCTGTTAAGAAATCTTTTGATTCTGATGCTGGTGGAGTTTCGGATGGGAGGCCTGGGTGGCGTTGCATGTCCTTGATTTTGGTATTTCCCATTTGCCTGGTGTGTGTTTATTGTCTGGTTAGAGAAGCATTTTGAGGTAAGCAGGTCAGCATAAGTCCTGCTTTTTTGTGGTGATTTTTCTCACTTGGTGCTAGGAAATCCACTTGTTGGTCTGCAGCTCATTTTGCTAGAGTTATCACTGTGGTGCCATTTATGTTCTTGTTCTCACGTTGATTCTGTTTGTCCTGCTTCACCTTCTGTTACCTATTCCCCTGAGTCTTCTCAGACTTTACTTTCTGATATTTTTGTTTATGCTGCTGCTCCTGTGGGGTCTTCTCAGGTGCAGGCAGTGGTCTCTGTCCCTTGTCCTCCCCCTTCTTCTCTCTCTATTCCTACTTCTGTTTCCTTTCTGGAGGGGCTGTTGTGCCTTCTTTGCCTTCTGGTTCTCCTTGTCCTGTTTCTGTTGCTTCTGGTTCTCACTCTACTGTTCCTGTTTCTCCTGTTGTTTTTGTTGTCCATACTGGTACTGATATGTTAGAGTCTAATAGGAAATTACTTGGTTATGTCTGATATCTCTTCTACCGGTGATGGCATTACTTCTAAGGATATTGTTAATTGTAAGTCTGATTTGTATACTGATGTGGATGATTCTCAGCAGTGGACCTCACCTTCTAGGCACAGACATCTTATAAATAAGTGGCATAGGAAGGGTTCTGAAGGGGTTTCTCATCCTGGTGCTGATGGATAACTTGTCTTTGACTTTTTGAAATATTAATGGTATGGTGTTATTGCCTAGGTGTTTGTTTTTTTCCTGGGTTTCTACCTTACACTCTGACATTGTTTGTCTGTTGGATGTGGGTAGGCTTTCCTCTATTCACTGTTCCCAATGGGAAACTTTGTGGAGAGATGGGGTGGTTTGGACTTTAGGGACAGATTGTAGGTCTGTTATTGGGTTTCTGTAGCATAAATCTGTTGTGGTGGTTGTTAGGGATGTTATTCATATTTTGCCTGGTAGGGGGTTGTGGTGGATTTGTTGTGTAGACATTCTTTTGTATGTTTAGTGATTGTTTATGCTTTTATTCCAGTGTCTGAGTATCACTTATTATTTCAACTTTTGCAACCTTATTTTTTTAATTAACCATCCTATTCTTTTTTTTTTTTTGGTGACTTTAACTGTGGTCTATTACTAGGGTGTTCTAGGGTCAGACAGGACTATAATCTCTGTTGTTGTAAGGACATTTTATGTTTGACTTCTCTTACTATATGTAGTCCTCCTGCTTTTACTTACCTTTATTGGGATGCTTGCACCTGAATTGATTACTGTTTTTGTTCTCCTACCTTTGAAGTGGTTTCTTCTTCCTTGTCTTTTGTGCCTTTTACTGATCATCATGCTTTGTCCTTTTCCTTTGGAGTTTCTTCTGCATTGTGGAAGGGTAGGGGTCTTTCTCGTTTTACTGCTCCTTGGACTTTTTCTTCTGCCTGGTAAGAGGTCATTACTGAGTTATGGCATGATCATTTTAGTCTGTTGTCTTTTTACTCTTCTGTTTCTTTTTGGTGGTTGGCCTTTAAAGTTAAGTTTGTTTCCCATTATTCTTGGTTTGCCCACCCTTATTACTCCCTTTTTAAGAGTTCTTTCAACTCCCTTTATGCTGCTTTCCACTTTGCTGTGTATAATGCACCTGCCAGTGCCCTTTGACACCTCCATGAGTTGCATTTGCACCCCTTGCTAGGATGAAAGTGGTTCTTTGGCACTTAGTCCATTCTTTGAATGGGAGGGGTAAGGAGTTCCTCCCTTATGCTGGTAAATGTACTCTTAGGAAAGAGACCTTTATTGACAGTTTGTTGCCCTCTTCAAGTGATGTTGTTTCCACTAAGTAGGGTGTTCTGCAGGAAGTTAATTCTTATTTGTCTACTTTGTATGGTGGTAAACCTTCTTCTGTGGAATCTTGGCCTATACCTGTCATGGCTGCTGTCTTTAGGGTAGCTCTTGATGCCCTTATTATTTTTCTTGAAGTTTGAATGGCTATTGCTTCTTTCAAGGTTGATACTGCCCAAGGGTTGGATGGTCTTTCTTACCATTTTTACTGCTCTCTCTTTGATGCTCAGTTGTTTATACTGGTGCAATTGTTTAATGAGTGTTTTTTTCCCAGCCTGGCTTTTTACGGATAACCCTTAAGTTCCTTTGGAAAAGATTGTCCACAGAGTCTTGTCTAACTGGCATCCAATTTCTCTTTTCAATTCCGATTATAAGTCGTTTTGTAAGATCTTGCAATTATGTCAGTGGTCAAAGATGCAGTATTTGTTGGACCCTGGGGTCTATGGTATTTCTGGTAGGTCTACACAAGATTTATTGCTTTTGTTGAAGTCTTTTGCCTCCTTTGTTCATGCTTCTGATTCTGTTCTGCTGCTGTCTTGTTTCCTGACCAAAGCATTTGACAATGTTATTCATTCAATATTGTTGACCATCTTAAAGGCTTATGGATTTGGTCCTCTTTTTCTTCAATGTATTGCTTCCATTTATTCAGCTTCTCTTATTGTTCCTCTGGTTAATGGCTGGATGGGAGCTGAAGTTGCCATGAAGAATGGTGTGCATCAAAGTTGTCCCTTGAGCAGTCATCTTTTTACTGTGGTGGTGGGTGCTGTGTTTTTAAGGTGAGGGAGCATTTCTAATTGTCTCCTTTTCCTTTATGTTCAGGGGTTTTGGTGCCTCATTTACTGTCTCACTCGGATGATGTCACTATTGTCGCAGAGTCTTTTCCTGTTCTTTTGCTTTATCTGCAGTATTTTTCTTCTGCTTTTTTTCATTACTGGGCCTTTCTCTTAGTTTTGCCACATCCTGTGGTTTTGGTGCAGTTCCCCATGTTGGAGATGTTTCTTTTGCTACCACTGGTTTCTATATATTGAGTGTGCCTTTTGGATCACCTTCGTATGTCTGAGTCTTGTGAAGCCCTTCTTGGCAAAGCTGTTCAACACTTGGCTTTCTGGCATTGTTTTCCTTCCTCTTTCTGAAAAAAAGTCTGTTAATTGGTGCCTTTTTAGGCAATTGAGAGTATGTTTTTTTTTCTATTTATTTCCACATTTCTGGTACACCTGCCTTTTGTCTGAGGTCTTTCATTTTTTTCAGGGGCATTTCCTATACATCTGTTAGGAGGGGTATTTTGTATTCTCCTCTTGCTTCTGGTGGTTAGTTTACTGCATCCTGTCCTTTTTTGTACGCTGTTTCTTTTTCCTGGATTGCGGCATTTACACACTGCAGATCTTTCTTTGCTTGGTCGCTTGCTTCCAGCATTGTCTGATTGGTTTTGGCAGATGTGGTTGGCTGGGAATCATGCATGGAAGGTCCCATCACTGCAGCTGCGAGAAGTCCAGTCTTTGCTTCTTGCCTAGCATGTGTCTTTAGACTCCCTCCCTTCCACTAAGAAAGAATGGTATTCTTCTCTTTTTGGCCTGTTTCTATACCATTAATGGGAATCAACATTATTCACCTGGGAGATTGTTGGGTTTAAGTCAGCATAGGCAGAATTATGCTTTGTTTCCTTATTGGCATGATATTTTTGTAGCGTTGCTCTCTTGATAAACTGCCTGTTAGATCTTATGTTTTTCACCCTATGGGTTGCAATTGTGTTCACATGATGGGTGTTAAGTTTTAGAGACAGCAAAGCATGTTTTTCCTCAGTGTCCCAGGGTGGATGTTTTTTGGGCGGGTGTACAGTATCATTATTCAGTGCCACATGTGTTTCTTTTCACTATTGAGAAATGTTTATATGACACTATGGTTGTGCCTGGATGCCAGCTGTTCCTTGGGCGTGTTTTATTTTGGTGTCTGCTTTATGTCTTCTTTGGGCTGCCTGTTGTAGTGAGGCACTAGCTGGGAAGATTGTTTCAGTTCCAAAATACCACTGTCGCTTGAACAATATAGCAGCCAGACTGTGTTGTATAAATTCGTTTAATCAATTCTGGTACCAGAATTGATTAAACGAATTTATACAACACAGTCTGGCTGCTATATTGTTCAAGCGACAGTGGTATTTTGGAATTTGTTTTACTCAGAGTGTTTAATTAAAGATTGTTTCAGTCCCTGTTTTGTTGCAGCAGCTGAAAATGTGGTTATGGCATAAAGGATGGGAGAGCTGAGTAATTTGCCTACCCATGCTTGTTTCTTCTTTTTTCCACAACAGAAATTTTATCTTTTCTGATGAGTGTGTTGCACTGGTGTTTTTTTCTGTGCTTTATGTGTTTTAGGTATATATATTTATATATATATATATATATATATATATATATATATATATATATATATATATTTATATATCTCTGTTTTGCTTTATGGAGTGTATACCACCAGCCACTGCACTCCTTGTTGTGGGCTTCCTCAGCGTTTTGCCCTCCTTGCAGTCTTTCCTTTTTGTTCTTTTTTCACAGTATTACAGGACTATTTGCATTTGATTTAGTATTTTTTCTTACTTTTATCCATTTGGTTTCTTTGGGTGTGTGTGTTTGGATATTAGTAAGATTTTACTCTTTGTTAGGTTTTTGTGTCCTGTAGTACTGTTCGGTGTTTTGTTTCTTTTTTATTTTTCTTCCTTTTATCGAACGTCTTCCCAGGCCTTGTTTATTGTTTTTTTTGTTTTTTCATTCTCAGCCTTGTCGAACTTGCTATGCTTCTGTTAGGTTTTTTTCCCCTTCATCCTTCTTTTTGGCTTAAGGTTCTGTTTTTGATGGGTTTTCTAGTCCTACATAGCTGCTGTTTCTTTCTTTGTTAGTTTTGCAAGGTCTTTTGCTTCTTTTCTTTTTCCTGGTTGGTATGACTCCAAGCCCCAGACCAATCATTCTTCACCAGACAGGTTCCAGTAAGCACACTTCTCTCACAAGGGTGCAGAAGGACCCCTTTCCAATCAACGATGGGTTTAGAAAATGTGTTCAGAATACAACAGCCATTACAAACAGACCCAGATGCAACAAACCTGTACCTGGACTATGTTACAGCTACTAGCTTAATTACCAGAAAAAACAGCAGTGAGACACTAAAAATGTTTTAAACAACAGAAAAACTGCAAGGAGACACTAAAAATGTTTAAACAACAAACAAAAGAGAATGATGGATAAAGCAAAGGAGATGAAACAGTTTTCAAGATGAGTGGCAGACACCATAATAAGAAATGCACTGGTAACACTGAATAATGACAATAGTTAAAAAAAGGATAGATGTTCATTTGGCAAAGGATGTGATAGTCTCAAATGTGAGTTCTATTCTGAATGGCACTTAAACCCACTGAAATCAGTAATTACTAGACAGAAAATTACTATTTGATTAACATAAATGCAATAATATAAATATTACAAGCCAAAATTTTACATAAAATGAAAGTTTATATGTAAGTGAATGGGGACCTATACAGCACGCTGTCTGACAGAAGCCATTGTTTTCAAACTGCAAACTGTCTTAATGTTGCTGTGAATAAAGTACTATGACAGTACAGAAGGGAGGTGGAGAGAAGTAAATAACTGATGAAAGAAAAAGGAAACAAATCTATTATGTGATGGAAACCTATAAACAGCACTGCACTGTTATTTCTGGTAATGTATGCATTAGGTCTTTGAATGTGTACAACATTAGTGAGATGAGTATGGTGAGCAAAAATAGACCAGATAGTAGGATTCAGAACAATAATACACTAGAAACACTGACTGGGGGAAACTTGTGAAAGCAAGAGGTTGCTTAGTGTAACTAAAAGGTTAAACATGCATACTAGAATTATTTTTAAAATTATTCCAATATGTTTCTCTCAGTGAGAAATAACTACTGCATTTCATTTTCTTGTCATATTCATTATCAGGCTTGAGAGAGAAGTCTGTACAGACTGGTGTGTCTCTGATGCTCTTGGAAGGTAATTTGCCTTTCTTGACAAGCTATGCTAGACTGCAAGAGGGTTGAGGTGTGTGCCTGGATAGTAAAGCTTGATCTTTTAAAACTAGTTACAGCATCCAAAATATTTATTCATTATCTAGCAACATGTGAGAGCTTTAAACTGAAAATTAGAAATGTGATCATAATAAATGCAAATATGGAATAACAGCCACTGTATGTATCTTTTTTTTTTACTCAAAGAAATTTTTATTAAAATTTTTTCCATATCTTCATCCTGAGTGCTTAAAAGTGAGAAGTTTACAGAAGATAAGAAAAAAAAAAAAGAAAAAGTGGAACATAATAGGTGGAAGAACAGCTAGAAGAAGCTAGAATGTCTGTGTAAGAGTACATAGATACACATGAACACAGAGCAATGGTTTTGACAATGACCCTAGTGCAACCAAACTGCTGCTTCAAAATTTGAGGCAAACAAATGGTGAAAAGATGAAAACTGAAATCACGACTTATGAGGGGGGAGGGTAGAAGTGGATACAGGAAAATTATGAATGTAATGGTGAGAAATTGCAATACACTGTATAAACAAGATGTAGATGCTGATAGTAACACACGAAATGGTAACACATTTCATATATTTAGAACTTCTTTGGTTAGCAGATGTAGAAAGAAATATATGTAAATGTAATTAGTAAGTTTGTGTGTTAAATTGATTGGTTATACAATACATAGTAGTAAGAAATATACCAAAGAAAATGTATGATAATTTGGGGAAGAAAGAAAAAGAACCTAGATTTAGGAACAGAGCATTACAGGAGATGAGGTAATAAAACAGAATAAAATTAAATAAATTCTTGAGTTACTGAACTCAGATCAATTTGTATATACAGATCTAATATTATAGTTCAAGGAAGGTATGAGGGGCTTATAATTGAAGACAGAACAGAAATGCAGACCATAAAAGAATAACAAGTAGGTCATATCAGGCAATATTAGATATGAGAAGATGGTGCAGTACAAAGCTAAAATTAGCATGGAGTGAAATTTTAAATGTGTTACAGATGATGATAAGTACTGACACTTCAGTGCTTTTACAGTTGTTTATAGTCCACGTTTGGTGTTAGAGTCCTATATAGTGCTTATCATTTACCTGCTTAAAGTTGCATTCTGGTGCCTTTGTGTTCACCTCTTCTTTGTGTCTGCTCCCACCCATCACAGTAAGTTAACATTTCTGAAATTCTATCCTTCCTGGGTCAGTTGACCCATAGCTCAGTCATAGGGCTACAGATCCAATATTGGCTTTATTTCATTAGCTTCTTGCGGTTTGAATTTTTCTCAACCCTCTGACTCTTTTCCTGTTGTGGTTTTAAAAAGCTATATGTCTGGCCTCTGCCACTTATAGGAAATTGATTTCTAAAATCCCTCCATCCCCCCTTTCATTGCTATTGTCTGTTGTCTAACTTATATAAGTAATCTTCCCACCCATTGTTTTCCATAGATCCATATTACTGACTGTCCACTCAGCAAACCAGTATTATTCTTGAGTAAACCTTATTTATGACATATTATCTCCATTAACTTTGCAGAGCTCCCTTCTTCTTCATGGCCTTGCCACACTCTGAGAGGGACCTTAATTATTCCTGCTCGATTGTTGGCAGACAAGAGATTTATTTTATTATTTTGCAATTCAGATAACTAATTTAAAGTGCTACTCTTTTATTTTTGCTTTATTTGTTGATTTTACATGTTAAATCATTTTAAAGGTCCTTAATACTTAAAACTGCCTTGTCCAGGTAGTTTGTTTAAGTTGTTTTGTGGCAGCAATACACTTTCAAGCTATCTTTTTGTGTATGTTTTTACATTAAGACATCTGGGATAAGTCTGTCTAGTGGCAGTATGTGGTGGCCTAGTCTATCTGAGTTGGGAAACTCATAAGAAAGCTGTAAGTATAGCTGTTTTATTAGTCAGAAGACTTAGAAGTAAGTTTCCTGTGTTTTAAGTGGCTGTATAAATTTGGATCATGTGTGCACCACTGCCCATTGTACAACAATGGTTAGTAGTGCCCTGTACAGACAAAGATAATTAGAAACCAAATTTTCCTTATAAATCCACATCTGAAACTGTAATAGTAACTCACTAAATGTCGAGCAGCTGCTTTGCACATTGAGTCGCACTAGCAGCTAGTCTGCATGCTGAGGAGCACCTCCCATTGAAATTAATATTATATAGCCTAGTATAGTCTCTAGATGTGAAAGCACACTTACTCAGCCCACGATTAACCTCTCATGCACAGCACCATTGTAGCTCACCCAATAAAGGACCTGATATCATAGGTATGCACTTTTCCTTATAAATCCACATCTGAAACTGTACCACTAACTCACTAAATGTCGAGCAACTGCTTTGCACATTGAGTCGCACTAGCAGCTAGTCTGCATGCTGAGGAGCACTTCCCATTGAAATTAATATTATATAGCCTAGTATAGTCTCTAGATGCGAAAGCACACTTACTCAGCCCACGATTAACCTCTCGTGCACAGCACCATTATAGCCCACCCAATAAAGGACCTGATATCATAGGTATGCACTTTTCCAGTTTCTCAGCAGCCAGTCTGGTGGATATGGGAATATTGAAACAATGTAACAATTGTCTGATGTTCACTGACAACTATTTAATCTTTAAAGAAACAACTACAGTATGTGAGAGATGTATATATACAATGTCTCTGGAGGCAAAACTTTTGCATACAAACACTTATAATAACAGTCTGGTTATCAGAAACACATTCACTGACAATACATAGTATGAACCCCACACATAGACTTACTTATAGTGAGGCACTTAAATGTAAATCTTCTCATACCCAAAAGACCTTTCAGGCATTCCACCTGCAAGAATTATCCTCAGCAAATTTGAAAGCACTCAACAGAAAAAGAAAAAAACACTGCACATACAGTCACAGTCAGTGGAAACTCAACTACCAAACCCATAAGGCAAGCCAATACCCTACCCTGGATTTTAGTCATAAGAGACTGTGTTGTACAACATACAGATGGCCCACTCAGAAGGCTGAACAAAGACACAGTAATGATCATTTGCCTATCAGGGGCCGGGAGCAAACAAGTTATGCATGCACTCGAGTCACTACCACAGGTACTAGTATGATTCAATCAAAGTCCATGTAGGTATACATGACCTGAGATGTACTACCCTAGACTATATGAAGAGAGACATTATGGAGCTCTTGGACTAGTGTCACAGGTATGTGCCTAGCAGTGAGTGACATTTTAACTTCACCAGGGATTATGTCACACTGTGAATAGAAGATGACTGAATTTAACAATTGGCTTAGGTTTTAGTGTCATTCTATGGGGATACAATATTTGTCAGTATTGGAAGACATGGATAGCAAACCATGATGCTTTGCCAAGAATGGTCTGCAATATTAGATAAAACACTGTCTTCCCCTATAGATCCTTTTTAGGCAATGCAAAATAGACAAGCCTTACAACAAAATAAAATCTACCCAAGTAAATCTAAAGGTGCTACTGCTCAATGCCAAAAGTTTGAAGAATACGCTCCATTCCCTCCAAGCACTCCTCATCCTGGAGAATGCAGACATCTGTGCAGTTACCAACAGATGGTTTAAAGCTACAGAGAGTAGCCTGGCAGTGCAAGAATTCAGTGCCTTCCACACATTTAGACCAGAAAAACTGCACAGACAATGATTAACAGTGGATGTGTCTCAATCTTTGTCACTAATAAGTCTACATCTAAGTTGGTTAAACACAATGACATACTGCAGTTTCTCCATGTCCAGATTACCATAGACAAAGTACCATATTATATCCTAGCAAGCTGTAGGTCACCTTGCATGTCCCAGGAAACCTATAGCTCAAATTTAGACCTATTGGAGAAAGGTCAGTCCAAAAAGCAGTGTCCTTTGAAATAAGAATCAGTTCTGTAACCCCAGCAAACCCTGTTATAGTTAAAAACTACTCCAAGACAAACTACCTTTAATTTAGTGAAAACCTGTCAAAGTTTCAGGCCCTCCAAACCAAGGCAATACAGCAGCCTATGCGGAATTTTTCACAAAAGCTCTGTACCACTATGTTAACGATTGCATAGAGGTTGCTGCGAATTCCAGAAGTATGCCCTAAAGTAAATAAAAAAAAAAAAACAATCCACTCTGGGGAATCCAAAATTTAACAGGTTTTACAACAGAAGAAAATCATAGTTAATATATGGAAGTGTAACACCAAAAAAGACAAAATTTCCCTCATCAAACTGAATAGACAACTAAGAGGACTAATTAATTCCAACAAAGTAAATTCTGAGGTAAAGATAGCATCCCAGGCCAAGGACAACCATAAGGCCTTCTTTAGCTATGTCTGTAACCTCAATGGCAGCACACAACAGTGTGCTGAACAGTTGGTAAATGGAGCCACATTTGCAGAACCAAGAGATACAGCAAATCTTCTGGCTGAAAAATTCAGCTATACATTTACCCCCCTCTCAACCCCATCTGCCCCACATGAAATACTACCTAACATAGCCCATGCCACACAAGTGGAAGACTGCAACAATCATCCCTCTGCACATGAGCAGGCCACCAACAGATCCCAGAAATTACACACCCATTAGTCTGACTTGTGTCATATGCAAAGCCATGGAAAGAATTATCATGGAAATAATTAACAATGATACAAGAAACCTTCAGTCACTGGACCCAACCTAGTTTGGTTTCGTCAAGGGCAGGTCATGCCTACTGAACCTGATGGACTTCTATGAGAAGGTCACCAAGGCAATGAATGAGGGCAAAATGGTGTATCCTGTGTACTTTGACCTAGGTAAGGCATTTGACACAATACCCCACTTGGGCATTGTAAACAAAAGCACAGAGTTAGGTATAAATCCCTATGTAACTAGCTAGATAGCCATCTGGCTCATTGACAAGACCCAGGAAGATAGGACTGGAGAGATCACCTCCATAAAGAGACTGGTCACCAGTGGCATCCCTCATGGTGACATGCTGGGACCAATCCTCTTTGACATTTATTTTTTCCAAAGTCAAGGCCAATGTCAAGGGTCTTTGGCGTATCAAGTTTGCAGATGATTACAAGCTAGCAGCAATCATGACTAACATCTTACAGGAAGGTCTAACACAGACAAATGACTGGTACCAAAGCTCAGCTTAAAACTCAATGTACCTTTTGGGAAGTCAGCTACCCAAGGAAACTGGGTCTATATTAGAACACCGAACATTTAAAATGTCGAGTGTTCTAATATCGACCCGTTTTCAGCGAACGCTGAAAATATCAAAGAAACAGAAAACCAAATTTTTTCCTAGGGAAAGAATTTGGTTGTCTGTTTCTGTTGCTTCAGTATTTTCAGCACTCTGGTGGAAAGTTATGGGTCGGGTTCAGGTAAGTGTGTGATTGAGTGCGGGTTAGGTTAGTTAGGGTTAGGGTGCAGGTTAGGTATGTGTGCGATTGTGTGGACATGAGGGTTAGGGCGGGTTAGGTGAGTTAGGGTTAGGGCGTGGGTTAGGTATGTGTGCAATTGTGTGGATGTGAGGGTTAGGGTGGGTTAGGTGAGTTAGGATTAGGGCGTGGGTCAGGTAAGTGTGTGATGGTGTGGATTGGAGGATTAGGGTGGGGTAGGTGAGTTAGGGTTAAGGCGCGGGTGAGGTGAGTGTGCGATAGTGACGGACCTTAGGGTTAGGGTTTGGGTTAAGGTAAGTGGATAGTTAGTGGTGTGTGTATAGTTTATTGTAGGGTTAGGTGTAAGAGTTTAGGTGTATGTGTGTGGATTGCTGTTTGTTTGTTGTGCTTGTGTTGTGCGTATGTGTTTTGGAACAGCAAATTTGTTTCCCTAGGAAAAAATTCACTGTTCTGAATGTTTGATGTTTAGTATTTTTAATTGGTAGGGTTTGATATTCGAACACTCAACATTTTGAATGTTCGGTGTTCTAATATAGACCCAGGAAACTGCCTCATTGATAAAAACAGCACTAATAGTAGACACAGTAGTCTGGGGTTTGGGCACTCACGTAGAGAGTAACTTGCCTTTCAACTAATATGTGTCTGAGGTTGTAAGAGAATCATTCTTTTTCACTCCAGGGAAGTCATTGTGCCACTGTATTCTGCCATCACCAGACCCATCATTGAGTCTAACACCAGTTTCTGTATATACCTGAACAGCCACATGCAACAACTGGAATTTCCACAGAGGTTCCTCACAAAAAGAATACAGGGCATAATCACAATGTCCTTTGAAGTTTGCCTGAAATCCCAATCTCTATACACTGTTTCCTATAAACTGCTGAGGGGTGACTTATCTCTGGCATTCAAGGCATCCTTGGATCCTGTTCTGCTGTACTTTTCTCATATCCACAAAATGAACAGCACCAGAACTACTAGACCTATGGATTTAAACTTTGTCTGTGACTTAGATAGGAGAAATTGGGGTGACAGGCATGCATCTCAGCGAATCCCCATTCTCTAGAATAGGTTTCCCATCCATGTGAGTAAGAACCCTTCCCTAACCCTATTCAAGTGCAACCTGAATCAGCAGATGGGAAATTGGAAATTCACCCCTGGTGTCACACCTATTCCTCTGATGGACAATGCAGCCATTACTTCATTAACACCTATGTGGTGTGGAATGTTGCACCTTTTACAGCCTACAAACTTCCTTGCATTCCAGAGTATTTTCTGAAAAATAAACTTAAAAAGCATAAGTTAATCAAGGCTTTTCTACTGTGGGACATTCTATATTAACAATCTTAGTATCATTTTATTAAAACTCTTTGCCCTTTCTAATCCTAGCTATTATAAGCTGGAACATCACTTAGTTAAAAAGTCAGACTCATGAACATTCTGGACACCATAAGGAGCTACACATGTGAACTAAATGTATACAAAAAGGCACAATAGACTTGAATGAGTTAAATACTGCTCTAACATACTTCCCTTAAAATAACCTGTAAGGCACAATAATCTGTGGGAAATATTTTTGTGGCATGGCTAGGCATATAAAGGCCGCAGTGGTCATTAGTCTAGGCTCTTGCTACCCCCATAGTGCCTTTTTTAGGCAAGGCTCATAAGACAAACCCACCTCCATAGGTATCACAAGGGATAAAAAACTAAGAGTAATGCTACTCAACGCCAGAAGTCTAAACCTCAAGATGCACGCACTCGAAACTCTCCTTAGCATGGAGAACATCGATATCTGTGCAGTAACAGAAACCTGGTTCAAGGCTCCCGAGAGCACCCCAGCACTACCAGGTTATACCTCATACCATGCTTTTCGTACCCCAAAACTTGGACCGAACCACAAAAGGAGGGGGAGTATCAATATTTGTCAAAGATACCCACACCTCCAGGTTGGTGGCACAGCACGAAGCATCAGAGACTATCCATGTGCAACTAACAGTGGGTAAAACTGCCTTCCAGTTTATAGCCTGTTACAGACCACCCTCCCAAATCCAGGAACCCCACTCTGCCTTCCTGAGAACACTGGAAAATATGAAGGTCTCTCCAAACACCATTATACTGGGCGACTTCAACTACCCAAACATAGACTGGGAGCATTACTCTAGCTCCAACACCCTAGCCTAAAGGTTCCTAGAATTTATAAACTCAGATGGAATGGAACAACTTGTTACCACTCCCACAAGAGGGGAAAACATACTGGACCTGATCATCACAAACATGGGGACTCTATGCTCCAGACCAGAAGTGTATCCCTCACTGGTAAGATCAGACCATAAACTAATCTCACTGGATATTCACATCCCGACCCCACCTCCTGCCCAGAAAACCACAGTGAAAAACTTCTCTAAAGCAAATTTCACACTCCTCAAAACCGAGGTGGAATCCTTCAAAGCCCCCGGGCCTGTGGAAAATACAGCCTAGACCACAGAATCCTTTATAAATGCATTCTATGAACACCTTCAGGAATGCATGGATCATGCAATCCCAAATAAAACCAAGACCCAATCCTCCAAAGGCAGACGTCCTGTCTGGTGGACCCCAGCCATAAACAAACTATACAATAGAAGGAGGAAGCTACTAAATGATAGAGCAAAATCCCAAAAAGGGAAGGCATCTCTGATCAGTATTAGCAAAAAACTACGGGCACTCATAAAATTGTCTAAGGCCAGCTTTGAGAGAAAAATTGCACAGGACACTAAGGATAATCACAAGGCTTTCTTTAGTTATGTTAGGAACCTGGGTGGGAATTCCCAGATATGCTCAGAATTAGTCCAAAATGACAAAAAATACACAGAACCCACAGACATTGCCAACATCCTAGCTGACAGGTTCAGCGCAACCCCCCCCCTCCCCACCAAAAGGGCAAATATCTATCCCAGCAGAGTGCTGCCCCCCACCTGACATCTCAGATGCTCAGGTAAGAGCCGCCCTCTCCAAAGCAAAAAACACAGCATCAATGGGACTAGATGGTGTCCCGGGCTGTGTCCTACATGAACTCCAAGAAGAGCTAAACCCAAGATATCTTTGTAGAGAAACTACCTGGTGGGTTGATCAATACAGGGGTCTATAGGAAGCCCTGTCACATGAACACTCTGTTATATCGTTCCAGCATGCATCCTCCTTATGTATTCAATAGCATCATTAAGGGACAGGCTACCAGAGTTTCTAGATATAATCCCAGCCATTCTGGCTTTGATCATGACATGAGTGAATTACATCACAGGCTGATTGATCGTGGTTATAGCATTAATGAGATATCTAGAGGCACTGAGAGTATTGTAGATCTTAGAACAGGAGATGCTGCCCCGTACTTCTCAGAAACAGGCGCTAATCAGACAGACCTGTCCAGCCAGTCTATTACATCTACCACACACCATACAGCTTTTTCTATTTTTTACACCACTGATGTTGGTGATATTAAGGACATCGTTAGGATACATTGGAAGGTTTTGATGGCAGACCCTCTGATTAGAGACACCTTGGGTGAAACCCCTGTCTTTAGGCATAGGAACAAGAAGAATCTCAAAAGATTACTATGTGACAGAGGATTCACAGACCCAGTATTTTCCACCTCACAAAATGGGACACACAGGTGTGGTCATTGCAATTTCTGTGATTACATCAATCCTAGCCACACTTTTTTACATCCAGTCACTCAACATTCGTATTTCCTCAAGGCATTTGGGGATTGTATGACCAACAATATAGTTTATCTAGCCACCTGTTCCATGTGCTGCTCCTTTTACGTTGGCAAGACCAACAGGAGCTTTAGAGATCGCATACGTGAACACCTTTACAGCATTAGGATGGCACATAAGAATAATGCTTTGGCGAAGCATGTACTTGAGTGTGGTCCCCTCCATGCTTTCAGTTTCAGGATCTTAGAGAAAGTTAATATTAATTGTAGAGGAGGGGACATTAGGACGCACACAGAAGGCAGAGAGAATTTTTGGATTATGAGATTTAGATCTGACATTCCACCAGGTTTGAATGTTAAATTGTCTGTCAAACCCTTCCTGAAGATGAGGAGATTGAAGGTATATACATGAGTAACATGACTCACAGACTCTATATGCAATTTTTAATTCTCATTTTGTTATACCTTGATCTATTTTATATTTATATATATTTATTCAGCATGTAATTACTTATGCATTTTTAGATTGTTGGTGTTTTTATATTCTTAGTAGTTTTATTATGCATATAGTTTTCTATTAGAGTTCTAATAGTTACTGTTTAATTGTCTTGTTTAATTGGTTTTCCCGCCTGTTAGCGTATATAATCAATTAATGTGAGCATTGTAGTGTTGAGTCTGAGGAAGCCTGAATAGGTGAAAGCGCTAACTCGTTGTTTTGCAAATAAAACTTTTTAACCTACTTTGGAACGTTTTGAAACATTATTGCGTTATATTGTGCCACTGAGGATATCTTAATTAAGAAGAGGACTTTGTCTCCTGTCTGCTGTGTTCCGCTTCTCTGATTTTTGTCTCAAATCCTTATTACTAGTTGTTTTTCTGAGAAGCGGTTAACTCTACGTTTTATTATATCCCTTATACATCACACGTTATTTTGTTTAACTTGGAGACATGGCAGAAGGAGCATTGGTAGCGGTAGAGCTACCGTACGTGATCAAGAGAACAGAGACTGTTGCTGAGACTGCTGTTGTTACCGCGAGAACCATCAGTGAACGTTTTTCAGACTGTTTGCGTGAACGCCAGAATCCTCTGGCGTTATATCAAGACAATGGAGATGATACGAGCTGTGTTGAGTCATTATACAATAAGGAGGTTTTACGCAAAGATTTAGAAGTTATAGAAGCTGATCTCTCGAAATTAAAACGCATGCAAACGCAATGATTGCATTTTGACGTTTGCCTGCAAAGACGGATTATACCGAGGGGACTACGTGTCTTGAAGATGCCAACGACCGGCACCACTTACCCTGAGCTTCTGTATCAATGGCAGCAGCTCAACATTGAGGTGAGTTTGAAGTACATGCTCTTATTAAATAAATTCTTTACTCCTATTGAAGAAGCCTTGCGGATATCTATTGAACAAAAACAAAAGGCAATGTATGACAGTTATCCGCACACACTACTAGATGCTAGTTTCACCAGCATTTTAGATAGCGTTAGTGTGTATGAGAGAAAACTTTTCTCTCAGAAAAGAAACAAGTTACAACGCGACATCTCCGATTTTCGATTGGGCCATATTTTCACTTGGCCTAGGGCCTCTGGATCTACAGTTCATGTGAACGGTTTGTCTACCTCTAGAGTTGTTACATCTAATAATAATCATTCCCTGCCATTGACAACACATAACTTAGACCCGCCTTTGTTGGTGGAGAATAATTTGGTGAATAATTCGGAGAACTTGGTGAAGAAGGGAGATCAAACAGCGAAAGAGACCATTACAGTTACACAACATTTACCAGTGACTGTAAACCTTGGTACTGATATAGACAGTACATCTGATCCTGTTTTAAACATTAATAATAGGACTAATAATGTTAATAGCAGCAATAATGCTCATGGTATTACCTGTACGTCTGATGTTATCATAGTGTCTCATGAATTTGATAGTAATACTGATAATAGATCTGAACCTGTTGTAAGGAATAAAACAACAGCTTCTAGTTTGGGTATTCCCTTATCATTTAGAGGGAAAACTATGATCACACCCAACATTAATAATACTCCTATTTTTAATTCATCCCACCCTTTTCCTATCAGGGAAGAACAGAGAGAAGGGAGGTTACGGTCTCAGAGCAGAGGGAGACAGAAAAGGAAACTATCTGTGGAACGTCTACCCAACAAAAACATAAAGAAGATGTGGGAAAGCAAGGGGAAAGGGAAAACCTAGTTTTCAACCTTTCTTCCCGTCCTTTGACATCTGATGAGGTATCTGTATTGCAAAAGGGTTTATCCTTTATACCTACTACCCATAGTGTATTTGAAGAAACCATACGAGATTTTAAACTTTTTGTACGTAATTTATCCCTCAAGTTATTCTTTAGGAATAATAGGGACTCTTTTTCTAGTATGAGATTCCATCGTCCTAGTGTCTTTGTGCCTCAGCCACATCCCCTACTGGCTGCTTTTAGCAAATAGGTAGAGGATGATTTATACAAAATGAGAGATAGTAAGCAGAAACGTTCTTATAGTAGATACAACCTTACGTTTCAAGAGAGTACTGCTTTGAAGAATTTGTCTAGTGACTCAAGCCTATCCATCAGACCAGCAGATAAAGGAGGAGGTGTAGTAGTGATGGATAGAGTCTACTATGTCAATAAGATGTTATTCATGTTGAGTAATGTGCAATTTTATCAGCCTCTAGCTCAGGATCTCATCCCTTTTTATTCGCATAGAGTACATTCTGCGTTGCTACATCTGTTGAACAGTAACTTGATAGACAATAATCTTTTTTTGTTTCTAGATGTACCCATGCCCACCATTCCACTCATCAATGGTCTTCCTAAAATTCATAAAAACCTTAATGATCCACCCCTAAGACCAATTGTAGCTGGTAGGGGATGGATAACTGAACCGGCTTCTATCTTTATAGAGAATAACTTGAGACCCATTGCTGATAGCAATATTTACATTTTAAAAGACACACGACAGTTTTTGCTCGATCTTTATGACCATCTGAAAGGTTTATCAGGTGACACTGATTTCACCTTTGTGACAATGGACGTGCAATCTCTTTTCACTGTAATACCCAATTCAGTAGGTATAGACATGGTTGAGCGTTATTTAATACGTGAATCTAATATGATTGACTCTAAGGTCAGTTTATTGACTTCTTTATTACGTTTGGTCTTGTCCAATAACATTTTTTACTTTGAAGGGAGATGCTTTTTACAGAAGGATGGCGTAGCTATGGGCACTTCTTGTGCCAATAGCTACGCCAATCTGTTCATGGCTGAATGGGAGTATGAGTATATGTATTGTCTACCTGCATTCATGGAACATGTTTCCTTCTACAGATGCTTTGTAGATGATCTTTTCTTTTTATGGAAAGGTGATCACCAGGAATTATTGAGTTTCATACAATCTATTAATTTATCTACCACCTATCTTAGCTTTAGCCATGAGATATCTGTTAATAAGATATCATTTTTAGATATCTTTGTAGAGAAACTACCTGGTGGGTTGATCAATACAGGGGTCTATAGGAAGCCCTGTCACATGAACACTCTGTTATATCGTTCCAGCATGCATTCTCCTTATGTATTCAATAACATCATTAAGGGACAGGCTACCAGAGTTTCTAGATATAATCCCAGCCATTCTGGCTTTGATCATGACATGAGTGAATTACATCACAGGCTGATTGATCGTGGTTATAGCATTAATGAGATATCTAGAGGCACTGAGAGTATTGTAGATCTTAGAACAGGAGATGCTGCCCCGTACTTCTCAGAAACAGGCGCTAATCAGACAGACCTGTCCAGCCAGTCTATTACATCTACCACACACCATACAGCTTTTTCTATTTTTTACACCACTGATGTTGGTGATATTAAGGACATCGTTAGGATACATTGGAAGGTTTTGATGGCAGACCCTCTGATTAGAGACACCTTGGGTGAAACCCCTGTCTTTAGGCATAGGAACAAGAAGAATCTCAAAAGATTACTATGTGACAGAGGATTCACAGACCCAGTATTTTCCACCTCACAAAATGGGACACACAGGTGTGGTCATTGCAATTTCTGTGATTACATCAATCCTAGCCACACTTTTTTACATCCAGTCACTCAACATTCGTATTTCCTCAAGGCATTTGGGGATTGTATGACCAACAATATAGTTTATCTAGCCACCTGTTCCATGTGCTGCTCCTTTTACATTGGCAAGACCAACAGGAGCTTTAGAGATCGCATCGTGAACACCTTTACAGCATTAGGATGGCACATAAGAATAATGCTTTGGCGAAGCATGTACTTGAGTGTGGTCCCCTCCATGCTTTCAGTTTCAGGATCTTAGAGAAAGTTAATATTAATTGTAGAGGAGGGGACATTAGGACGCACACAGAAGGCAGAGAGAATTTTTGGATTATGAGATTTAGATCTGACATTCCACCAGGTTTGAATGTTAAATTGTCTGTCAAACCCTTCCTGAAGATGAGGAGATTGAAGGTATATACATGAGTAACATGACTCACAGACTCTATATGCAATTTTTAATTCTCATTTTGTTATACCTTGATCTATTTTATATTTATATATATTTATTCAGCATGTAATTACTTATGCATTTTTACATTGTTGGTGTTTTTATATTCTTAGTAGTTTTATTATGCATATAGTTTTCTATTAGAGTTCTAATAGTTACTGTTTAATTGTCTTGTTTAATTGGTTTTCCCGCCTGTTAGCGTATATAATCAATTAATGTGAGCATTGTAGTGTTGAGTCTGAGGAAGCCTGAATAGGTGAAAGCGCTAACTCGTTGTTTTGCAAATAAAACTTTTTAACCTACTTTGGAATGTTTTGAAACATTATTGCGTTATATTGTGCCACTGAGGATATCTTAATTAAGAAGAGGACTTTGTCTCCTGTCTGCTGTGTTCCGCTTCTCTGATTTTTGTCTCAAATCCTTATTTCTTTAGTTATGTTAGGAACCTGGGTGGGAATTCCCAGATATGCTCAGAATTAGTCCAAAATGACAAAAAATACACAGAACCCACAGACATTGCCAACATCCTAGCTGACAGGTTCAGCGCAAACCCCCCCCTCCCCACCAAAAGGGCAAATATCTATCCCAGCAGAGTGCTGCCCCCCACCTGACATCTCAGATGCTCAGGTAAGAGCCGCCCTCTCCAAAGCAAAAAACACAGCATCAATGGGACTAGATGGTGTCCCGGGCTGTGTCCTACATGAACTCCAAGAAGAGCTAAACCCAAGCATAAAACTACTGTTCAATCTCAGCCTTACTACAGGATATGTGCCCAAAGAGTGGGGTACAGCAGCAGTGGTCCCTCTCCACAAAGGTGGTGCCTCAACGGATCCTGGAAACTATCGCCCTATAAGCCTGACTAGCTTGGTCTGCAAAGCTATGGAAAGGATCATCATGGACCTCATAAATAAAGATATTGGGGACCTACAGACACTGGATCCTACCCAGTTCGGCTTTGTTAAGGGCAGATCCTGCCTCTTAAACCTGGTTGATTTCTTTGAAACAGTCACCAAGGCCATTGACGAGGGGAAGGTGGTCCACACAGCCTACCTGGACCTCGCAAAAGCCTTCGATACAATACCCCACTCGGGCATTATAGATAAGCTCACCAGCTTAAATATAAACCCCTATGTCACTAGATGGGTTGCCAACTGGCTCAAGGACAGAACCCACATGGTTAGAATTGCTGGAGCCATGTCAGACTCCAAACCAGTTGCAAGTGGCATCCCACAAGGCTCAGTCCTGGGACCTCTCTTGTTCGGTATATATTTCTCAGAGGTACAGGCCAACACGGAAGGACTGTGGCTGACCAAGTTCGCAGATGACTGCAAACTGGGTGCCATAATCGACTCTCCAGCTGACACAAGCATCCTCCAAAAGGGCCTCATAGAAACAGACAACTGGTGCCAGAGCCATGGCCTCAAGCTAAATGCCAAAAAGTGTCCTTTGGCAAAAACAAAGTGCCCACAAATTACCACATAGGTGGTAATCCATTAAGTACAGAAGAAGTAATTAGGGACCTGGGGACCCAAGTTGATAGCAGTCTCTCATTTGATAACCACGTGGCCAAAGTGGTTAGAAAAACATTTTATATAGCCCACCTAATCATGAAGGGATTCACATCTAGATCAGGGGAGGTCATCGTGCCTCTTTACTCATCCCTCATCAGGCCCATAATTGAGTACAATGCCCCTTTTGGGATGTACCTTACCAGACACCTGCAGTAACTGGAAAGACCCCAAAAGTACCTCACCAAGAGGATCAAAGTGCTCAAACAGATGCCATATGCTGCCCGGTTAAAGAAACACCAGCTCTATTCAGTGGCATACTGCCTGCTCAGAGGCGATCTGTGCCTGACGTATAAAGCCATGTCCAACCCGGAATTAATGGACATGCTGCACCTCAGAAAATCCAAATCCCATCGAGCTACTCGCTCGAGAGACTTGAACCTCAGCACTGAAATAAATAGGACATGCTGGAAAGACAGATTCATAACCCAGAGGCTCCCTTCACTCTGGAATAAAATCCCAGTCCAGGTTAGGCAGAGTCCCTCATTGACTCTCTCCAAGAGGAATCTTGATGAGTGGATGGGAGATCGTAGATTTAACCTGGGTATAACTTCTGTGTCACTGTTAGACAGAGGCACAGTATACTAACCTCGAAAAAGGGCATAGCAAAATTAATTTAAAATGGGTGGCGAAAGCCAAACACATTCTGGCTAGGCTTATAAATGCCCTAGGGCAGATAGCCTAGTATGAACCTATGAACCTATACACCTATGAACCTATGATCAGTAAAGAGAAGTATGTTTTAATTTCTGATATGCAACTCAGTCACGAACAAATAGATTTTTTGCATGGAGCTATTTACACAACTAATTTTACACTCCTCGGAAACTTAAAAAATGTTTCTGTAATCAGGGCTTGATTCCCTTAGCCCTCATTTGCCTACTGTGTGACCTTGAGCAAGTCACTTAAGCAGACGTTTCTTCTCTGTAACTCCTGAAAAGTGACTGTGTGACCACTGGGCCTGCTCAGTTAATAAACAGGAATGTAAGTACTCAGGTTGTTTCTGTGCAAAAAATGACTTGAATAATATATTAAGTCTTGTAGTTAGAAGAGATTTTAACCAGAGTATAGACATGTTTTTGTTGACTGGTGTAATATAAAATGTATACAGAGGTGAAAGTGGTGCTACCTTTAATGTTTGATATTGACTAAGAAACCTATAACTAGAAAACAGAAAACCAAAGACTAAAAATCGTTAATAGAGGTGGGAAAAATGGTTACAGCGATTAAACGTATAGAACTGAGAATTATTGGAGGTCAAAAACAGATCTTCATAGTAAGAAACTGGACTGTATAGGATGCTGTATTGGAATTTGATTTTGGAAGGGATACTGAAATAGAACAAAGTATTTTAAGATCTTTTTCTAGTAAATAATGTAGACTCCAATACAAGGTGAGAAATCTCTAGTCTAGCTGTTAAAATTTGCAATATGTTATACATAAAATAATATGATCACTAATTAATTCCTGATCTCAAATTAGATTGTAAACAGTTGAATTGTGTGTTTAACTGTTTTTTTTTTGTTAAATTGGGAATATTGAATCAAACATGAGATTATGATTTGCATGTTTATTGATGGCAAGTTATTAATAATTGAATGTAAGCACTGACTGAGCTGAGTACACTTTATTAGTATTGTATAAAATATATAATTATTAAAAGATTGTATCAGCAAACGGTGCCAAAATAAAAAGTGCACCATACATGGAGATTGCACAGCTTGTTACAATGGAAGTATGTCACAATACAGTATCAACATTGCTCAAAATCATAAAAATCATACTAATTTCTTATATTCCTCTTGTATTAGATCAGTAGAAAAATGTTACATGTGTTCCCTAGAAGTTATCAGAAGATAAAAATTCTAGACACTTACTCTCCATACCTCTCAGCTGTACAGATTTTTGCCTTATATTTTTGGTTCATTTTTCATAAAATTGTGGCTTTCTGGCAAATTAGTGATAAATCATTAAAGACTGAAGTTAGAAAATAATGATAAACATTTGAGTTTTAGACTTCATACCCTTCAGAAAACTCATGCTAATGCAAAACCTGTTATTCTATCAACTTTCTAAGTCTGTAAGAGCAATATTTCAAAACGGTCCCTATTTGTACCACTTTTTTATGGCTTTGCCCATATTTCTTACTCTAAGAAGTTGAGAGGTATGTTACTCTCCCTGAACAAAAGATCCCAACCCATCAAACGTAACATATCAGAATGACATATTAAAATCACATAATAACTATAAGCATTCTAAATTGACATGGCATGCCACCTATTCCAACTAAACTTTTCAGTACAATAAATATGTTTACAATAAGTGTTCAGTAAAGCCTTAGGGCAACTCAGGATAAAATGAAATATGCTATTCCAACAAAATCTGCATACATGATTTTCCAGGAATCACAAAGTGGCATTCTTATGGAAAAGAAGTATCATCGCAGCTACACATCAGGCATCTCCTTAAATCTTCTTCCTCCTGGCATCTGACAATCAGCTGCCGTCACCTTCTCTCCTCGTTCACCGGGTGTGTTGACCAACTTTAGCCTGCCAGGGCACATCTGGGACCGGTGAGGAGGTTACGGATGCTGTTGTAGCATGATACCACTGCCAGAAGTGTTTGCCGTAACTCAGGCCATCTCCAGAAGTCTTGCTAGTTCCATGAATACAAACCTCTGGAGTTGCATGTGAGATTCCTCACATGAATAACCTCTCAACTAAGAAGGTCACTGCTGATACAGGATGGAGCTGACCAGGCTCATACATTGCTTACTGCAGTGAGTCTAGGCTGCCCCACCCCCTCCAGGATGGGTGAACCAACATTTGACAGTCACTCCCAGCATTCCGCTGTGGTCCCCTCTAGCTCCCTTTCCACTAACTGAACATGGGTCATTTGGTGCTCAGTAAAAGCTTTATTGCTCCATATTATGGAGCCACTCTTAAATCATATATTATCCATTACTGGAAAAACATTGATTCTACTCCCTATCAAAATGCAAAACCATACATCCACTTAATATTAATGTCAAGGAAAAACAAACTAGTAATCAGAAATACTTTCCCCCTTCAGCTACAACCAAGTATCTACAAAGGTTCCCCAACTAAAAATTAGACATTACTTTAATCAAATCAAGTACAACCTAGAGACTGTCTCATTCCATTCCATTTCATAATATACAAATTCAGTGCCTTATGCTATGGTGCTGAGTAACTTCAACAGAAGAGCAATCTCCAAGATATTTGATCTGAGTTACCCAATTTGTAGTTTCATTCCAGAATCAAAAATTTATCAGCAATCATCTCTCCATGCCCACTCATTATCCAATTAAGATGGGTATGGATGGGTCCCTGATTGTGGTGAAAGCCCATAATCCATACAGTTTCTTCTGAGGCCAGAAACACTAGGTCTTAGACTCACTAATTCAGTCATAGATGCATTGTTGCTCTAATAGATTCTCTAAGGAACCCATTTTAATTTGAATCAAATATAAATCCATGAAAGCAAAAAACAACATGAAGAAATACTTGCTAACAGGTACTACTTAAAGCACTAAATTAATATTGTGCTCTTCATTTCTCACATCAGCTTCAATCACCATTCCATTAACATGTACCCCAGCACATCACAGTGAATTACAACCAATAAAAAACTCATAAAATAATCTAGTCCATCATCTTCTTTACTGTTCCAGTCATAATTTCACAGGCTTGAACTATAGCTAATAAATTAGTCTGCATCAGTTTTCAAAATAAAACTTTCTTTCCTTTTTATGTAAACTAGTGTCCACTTCTACATAATAACTAAATAAGAGGAATTCATAATTCAATCGGCAGCAATCTCAGTCTACTGAACAGATCAGTGTATTTTTCCACTACTAGTTTATTCACAAAGCCAAAAATTTGCAATTGTGTATATACTACATTGCTTAATAATTTATTACTTTCGCAGACATCAAATAATATTATATCAGCTTTTCTACCACAGATAGACTGATAATTCTATGTGTATAACTCTCTTACCAACAGATTGTCAGAATACATTTTCACTCAGTTTTGTGTTCATTTTCAAACTAAATATCATCAAGGACTTCAAATTCCCAAAGGAAAACTCCCCTGAAAGCTTACATAGCAAAAAAGTTGCTTCCAGAAGAGGGGAACCTATCTTTCTTTCTTTTACTACGAAAATAAAATTACAAGTACTATTCACTTAAAACCCATCAGGGAGGGGGTGTTACCCCTTCAGAATGAATATCTACCAGGTTATCAGTCTTAGGAGGAGTGTTCTCCTGGGAACACAGTCCCTTTAATACCGTCCTTTTTATTTCATTCACAACATTTCCTTTAACTGAGCTTAGTTATTCCAAGTATAACACAATACCACCACTGTCAGTTCAGGGTGGGAAGTCCCCGTTATAAAAATATTCATTAAAATGTGAAACCCGTCTTAACTCTGAGGAAATGTAGCCATTTCTTCTTTACATTGACTTTGCCCCACTAACCTAGTTCTGTCAATTCAGACAGAAAATTAATACATACCTCTATCATTAAATGGGAAGTCAGAGTTTCAAAATATTTTTGATATCTATGTATCTGTCTATATGGATCCCTGACAGAAGATTGAATGCTCACAATACTCAACAGTGAAACACTGAACCCACAGCACCAATAACTCAGAACCTTGAACACAGAGCTACATAATGAGATCCCTTGCCTATTGCAGATCCTGCAGTAGCAAACAAGTACAATTTAGTTGGAAAAATCTAACAAAGCTGGATATATCACTTTAAACTTTAGGTTCTTTAATCTACACATACATATAGCCTTACTAAAAGTTTAATGTTAAGCCATTTAAACTGCTTAGTCAATCTTAATAAGTCTCCTGTTCTTTCCCAGATAACAAATTTTGTCACACTGCCATATTTGAGACAAGACCTGTTCATTCACATACCACAACTGAAATCAAAAAAAATATTTCAAGGTTATTAAGCTACTATCCTGCCAATTAGCAATCATGGAAGTTATAAGGTAATTAAGACATGAGGCCATTTCTACCTTGCCAATACCCTTCCTCCTGAGGCTTTGCCACTCTTTTCAAGGAGGTCCAGGCCAGTCGTTCCAGGTGGGTGAACTTGTGAATACCCATCCAGTTGTTCAGCTCTCTTTTAAAGGCAGGCAGTGTATCACACCGCTTAATTTGGTTAGGGAGTTTATTCCAGAGAAAGGGGTAGACTTTGTGAGATGAATGTTCCCTTTTCCTCGTCTTTTTTTTTTTTTTTGGAGTAGATTTAGGTCTCTGGGCCTAGTGTTAGCTGGACTTTATGATTTATTGAGGTGTACAGGTTCTTGGACTACTGGATCCCTTATAGCCCACAAGCAAGACTCAGGTCACCCCTAAGGAGTCTATATGAAACAGAGTACAGGCACAAAGCTTCCACTCTTTCCTGGCAGTTAGTCTTTTTAGCCTGATCTTTTAAGTTAACAAAGCACTGGGGTCTCTGCAAATGCTTGATGTGCTTAGTATGGTACATCCCAATGGGGGGCATTGCACTCAGTGGGACTAATCAATGTGAAGTATAAGAAAGTGAAGACTTATTTAGATTTGGAAGATATACCTTTAGCTGTAGCTGTACATGGTAAAAAGATTTCCTAACCACTAGTCAGGTGTAATGGTCAAACATAAAGGAGTTGTCTGCCAATATACCCAGGTCTCTCATAACATTTTCATTTTGAAATGGGGCATTATCTATGCTGTAAGTAAGAGCCATGGAAAAAGTGCTTACCAAATGTTACAATGTTGTACTTTGTGGAATTGAGCTTGAGCCCATTTTTCATGCAACAGGTGGAGTGCATCTGCAGACCTTGTTAACCAAAGATCTTCATTTGATAATTGCAAATCAGACAAATGGATACTGAACTGCAGAGGTCCCAGACCTCATCTCTGGAAAACTCTATTGTTCATCTTCATGTTCTCAGAGGATGATAACCCCATTCTCACAGTGTGACAATTGGCTATCCACTTAACCACATACGGGTCAATTCAGAGTTCAATTTGTTTATTGTATTTGCATGCAATGTGGTATCAAATGCCTTTGCATGGTCTAGGTGCACTGTGTGACTAGCTTGTTCACAGTCACATGCCTGAGTAACCCTCTCAAACAAGTTTACAAGATTCATTAAACAGAATCTACAAAAAAAGAGCCAAATGGCTGGGGGACAAGTCTGATAAGATTTATGATGTTGTTGTTGTTGTCTTTCAGCTTTTCCCAGTTAGGGGTCACCACAGCGGAACTCCGGCCTGCTAATGATTGGCAGTAGATTTTTACAAATTCCGAGGTGCCAGCTTGATGTTCAACCTTCAACGAAGGCACGCCCATTTACGCATGTCTTTCGAAGGCCCACCCAACCGTGGGGAGGACATGCAGACTCCACACAGAAGGCACTCCTCGCACTCCAGCCGAGAATCGAACGGGAGAACCTCTTGCTGTGAGGCAACAACGCTACTGCTACACCACCACGGAAGTCTGGATTTATGATACCATAGTTAATTAGGTCCATTGTGATGCATTCCATGGCTTAGTAATGGCACCATGTTAGCTGTCTCCATATTAAAAGCATGTGCTACACAGCCAAATTCATCAACCAACATGTCACTTTTGAAGACTATAAAGTCATAAGCATACTCTCTCCCTCTCTCTCTCTCTCTTTGTAACTCAGACTTAACTTTTTCCTTCTTATATTATCCTTAATTCACCCAGGTTTGAGGTAAACATTGTTATTTTCATATGGGAGTCGCTAACTTGCTTTACTATATTTTTCTTTTGGAAAGACAAAATTGAGTCTACATGACTATAAGGCAATAAATCCATACTGGCATAACACATGCTCATTTCAAATGTCATTATAGTTGTAAACTTCAAAAATCTGTTATTCAGGCTTTGTAGGGTGGGATGTTGACATAATGGTTAAGGTGTTTACCTTACAAACACAAGGTGCGGGGTTTGATTCTCACATGGGGTAACTGGCTAGGCTGAAAATGACCCAAAAGGGCAGTTAGCCTAGTACTAATCTATGAATTTATGAATCTAACATAATCTCTAGTGACATCTCCATCATTGTTACAAATGTCTTCCAGACCCTTTTCTGTATAAACAGTGTCCATCTTCATGACTACTATATGAGAGGACAATATACATCAAAACCTCAAATGTACAGTAGTGTTTATTAGACTTTAATGCAAATCTTGCTTTATGGTGCTTATACCAGGTAATTTCACTCTTAGATATACCATAACCACGCTTTGTAAGAAAATAATAAAACTCGATCAGAAATTTGCTGACATTCAATACAGAGCAGATAAAGAAGACACCTTTCTTTACAAAGCACCATAAAATCTGCCCACATTTGCAGGACTAAGAGTTAATGGCCTGGTACTTCTAGAAATTCCTGATAGCTAAATTGTCCTGTAGAAGGGTACACTGCATCTAGCAAATGCACATTACTGAGATTCATTTATTCATGCCCTACTATGTGAAATGATCATCAACAATCATGATTTATGTGGACGAGCTCTATATTATATCACACAAAAGTCTTATTAAATCCATCTTTTATCAATAATCTGTCTGCCCCAAGATAAAGATAATTGAGGAATTTTAACCTTAGCATTTTTATGCACTTGATCACCTTAATAATTAGCTTAGGCTGATATACAAAAGGAGGGGGGCATGGCTCACAGCCTGTCATGGTGGAATACATTTACCTTGCTGTTCTTGCCCTGATGTGTAGAGTGCATTTTGTTTGAAAGGAATATGAGTGAAAGAAATGTAGAAGTTGCTAGTATCTAGATTAGCACAAGATTTTTGGAAAATCTTTCTGAGAGAGAGGTGACAAAAAATGATGGGAATGTCAAAGGCTGTCTGATTAGAAACTCTATGGTTTTAAGGCTAGAAGCAACAAGATGCTATAATTTTCTGAAGCTGGAAGTGGACAGTGTTCAATCCAAAGTAAATGGCCAATATTCCAGTGTCCAGCAAAAGAAACAACAAATCTTCCAGTTACTACAAGAAGTAAATAGTCTATCACTGAAGATAGATAGCTTGGAGAATCATCAGAGGAGATGAACTGTGTTACACAGGAAATCTCTGAAGCAAAACTGATATATTATGCAAATTACATTGCTACTTGGCTAAAGAATGGATTTCTTGTAATATATGACTCTCTCATTGAATTAGACACCTTGGATAGATTGTCAGAATACTTCAAGATTACTCCAGGGAATTCCATTTCTGCTAGTCAGCTTTTGGAATTATTTGAGAATGATTGAAGATGATCTTTAGGAATGGAGTGGTCAGTCAGGAATCAGGATGGGAAGAGGAAGACAGTGAAGAACAACCAGACTCTACTTCCAAAAAAGTCCATGAAGACAAAACTGCAGAGACTCCAAGAGAGGGGAGGGAAGTCTTAAGTTTTAAAACAGAATGTGAGAGGAAAGAGTCATCTGACAAAAAAGGAAAGGATAAGAAGGAAGTTGAAGAGGGAAGGTCAAGATCTAGTTGTGTTGCAGGAAACAAAAATACAGAGAAAGGCTTTGAAAAAGAGAGGCAAGGACTGGAGGACTGTGAATTCAAGCAGAGTAAGAGGAGGCAAGAAAAGGGGAGTCATAGTAATGATTAGGCAATATATGGATGTTAAAATAATAAATATATAGGTGGTACAGTAGGATGAATAAGAATGATGGGTGATATTTGGAATTTCAATAGAGGCACTCATGAGGAAGGTGGGGTGTGTTTATAGCCCTAGCAAGGGCAATCTGGCATTTTTAAACATTTTCAATGAAGCCAGCAGAGTGTTTGATACCTTCTGATAGGGAAATAATAGCAGAAAAGCTTAGTCTTGTGGTTGATTGGTATTTAGAATGCATAAACAGGAATGTAAAAAAGGAAGTGTTGATGATCTGGGAGATATATGAGGGATGGCTTGACATATGGAGGCAGAGAAATCCCACTAAAAGAGATTATACATTTTCTAAATGAAAACAACAAATTTGGTGGCAAAGGCAACCTGCTAACCACTTTTTATTCTCAAAACCAATTAATTCCAAATCCCAAAAATTACAGATGGAGCAGTGGTGCAGTGGTAACATTGTCACCTCATAGCAAGAGGTTCTCCAATTTGATTCTCGATTGGAGTGCCTTCTGTGCAGAGTCTGCATGTCCTCCTGTGTTCATGTGGGTTTTCTCTGGGTACTCCAGTTTCCTCCCACATTACGAAGACATGCATCTGGAATGTTTCTCTCTGGGCTTCCACTTGAAAATTGGCTTTGTTCCAAGTTGGAATTTCCTGGTAAACAAATGTTAAATAAATAAAAATAGCTTATCTATTCAAAGAAAATTAAGAACTTATTGATGGCAATATGAAAAATCTGTTATGTTATAAAGAAATGTGCTTTATCTTGCAATGTAATAATCTATATCCTTCTGAGCTAAATAAGGAAATGAACTGCTATGCTGTGATTCTGTGATTTAATTTACTACTTAATTGTTTTTATTGGCTCTTGTAAATTTTGTTGGTGGAAAGTTTATTTTTTTAAATGATGTTGTATGTGAACTTCTTTGCTTCCTTTGAAGGCATTTTATGCCAAGGAATGAGAAGTGTGTGCCATTAAAATATTGTTTTTGCCAGATAAGTTGTTGTTTTATTAGATATTTTAACTATAGTACTATACATTTTCTAGATTATTAGATAAAAGAGTTAGCCACTTTGATAAATTCTTAATCAGTGGGGCATGAATTTCACAAATCAAGGACATTGTAATTGAAAACATATATTTGTCAAATTATGCATCTGTCTCACTAATTATAGACTCCCCAGATGACCATGCTGTGACCTGAAGATGAAAATGGAAACCTTGGGTATGGAATTTAAAGGAGAAATGAAGTAAAGTATAACAGAGGATAGAATAGCTGTTTGACATTAAGTGGTCACATGGGGGAGCTGAGTTTAGGGAAATTGTGAGATGCCCTCAAGTGTACAATAAAAAGGCAAGTAATGAATATGGTAAGCCTTTGGAAGAGATATAAAGATAACAAGTTCTGTACGTTGTTTGAATCAGTTTGAGACAGTGTTTGATGAAAGCAGAGAAGAGAAGGGAAGAGGAGAGGAGAAGAGAAGAGAGGAGAGGAGAGGAGAAGAGAGGAGAGGGGAGAGGAGAAGAGAAGAGAAGAGAAGAGAAGAGAAGAGAAGAGAAGAGAAGAGAAGAGAAGAGAAGAGAAGAGAAGAGAAGAGAAGAGAAGAGAAGAGAAGAGAGGAGAAGAGAAGAGAAGAGAAGAGAAGAGAAGAGAAGAGAAGAGAAGGGAAGGGATTTCTGGGTTGGGAGAAGGCGGGAAGCTTTTTGCTTATCAGACTTTTTTTAGTTATGTTTTTTAATCTCAGAAGCCCAAAACAACAATGCACTAAGCTGATTGTGAATGATAATTACCTACTCTGATGCTACAATACAGCAAACTTATTGGATGATAAATTCAAAAAACTTAAAAAAACTTTGAAACTTTGTCTCTTTCCCCTTCATCTATTCCACAAGACCAAGTCCTGAAACTGCTACCAATGTCTAAAAATATTACATTGTTGACTCCTGCAGTATCCCTAGATGCATCTTAAGTAACAAGCATCAAACTTTAGCTATTCCCCTAATGACACCGTTCAACCTCAGCCTTCATATAAGCTTTAAAAAAAGTTACTAGAGACCAGTAAGTCGTTCCTCTACATAAGGGAGAACCTTCCACAGACCAAGGTAATCACAGACTCATAAGTCGAACCAGACTCATATGTAACTAATCAATAAGGATGCAGGGAACTTCCAAACACTGGACCCATCTCAGTTTGGATTCATCAAGAGCAGGTCATGCCTACTCAGCTTTTGACACAATCACCTACTCAGGCAAAGTAGAAAAGCTGAGTAAACTGGGAATAACTGTCTCACAGGTAGGACACAGGATATAAAAATAGAGGAAGCTACTTACACAAAAAGACCAATCACCAGTAGAGTCCCCCAGGGTTCTGTGCTGTAAACTCTCCTCTTTTGCATATACTTTTCTGAAGTTAAAGCCAATATCTAAGGGCACTGGCTGACTAAGCTTGCAGATGACTCCAAGCTAGGAGTAGTCATTGGATCCCCAAATGATTTAGCCATCCTGCAGAAAATTTTGTCTCAAATAACTGGTGCCAAAATCATAGACTGAAGCTAAATGCCAAAATAATGCATTACTGTATCCTTTGGGAAGTCATCTACCCAGGGAACTACCACATTGATGTTATGCCCCTAAGAGTTGACTCATTTGTTTGGGATTTTGAACTTATGTGGACAGTGACCTTTTGACCAACATGTATCTATTGTTGTAAGAAAGTCCTTGTATGATGTACAACTTATAAACAAAGGGATTGTGTCTAGATCTAGGGATGTCATTGCCCCCTTTACCTCAGCCTTCATTAGGCCAATTATTGAGTATAATGCACCCTTTTGGCATGTATCTGTTCAAAAACATGCAGCAAATGGAATGTCCACAAAGATACCTTACTAAAAGGATACAAGGTTTAAGCAACATGGACTGACTCAAAGTCCTGTCACTATACTCTGTATCCCATAGACAGTTAAGAGGTGATCTTTGTCTGGCATACAAGGCATCCTCTGACCCATGAGTTATGAATTTAATGCACCTGACCAAGTCAAATGGCATCAGAAATTTTCAGTCTAGGGATCTAAACCTCTTCTTCAACATCAACAGAAGAGTTCGATGAGACAGGAATATCTCACACAGGATACTGCTGCTGTTGAACAAACTCTCCAGCTACATAAAGCAAAGTACATCCATGTTCATATTCAAGCACAACTTAAATCTATTAACTGCATCTTGAACCCCACCTGTTTATTTGCATCTCTATACATTCCCCTTCATTGCTAATGTATCTCCCTACTCTAATCTGTGCACAAACTGGCTACTAATAAGCAAGTTAATGTGAAGACACTCCCAACCTTAATACACTTTGCTGTCTCTTCTCTCCTTCACTTTACAAGTAGAGTTTGTATTACTACCCACCCCCGCTGAGGCCTTCACTCATAGTTTTCCACTGCTTGCCTCTCTGGTTTGGCTTGTTTCTTTGCATTGCACCTGGTTCGCACCCTTTTTGTTATCCCCACCCCCCAATACTAAGTCTATATTAGAGTCCTGCTGTTTATAGAGCCATCTTTAAATTACTAGTCTCCCATCAGGACACAAGGGGTTAAAGCCCCGCTCTGTTCACCTATTCAATACACAGGTTCACTTAACGCCCCACCCTGCCCCCTAATTCCACCCACCCCCACTACATCTAGATTTATTCTAGGCACTAATCCTCCCAATAACCAGCAACCAATCAGAACAATACTAGTAACTTATCTCCTCTGCCACCCACAGTACCCCACCCACTTCCAATCTAACTGCTCATCTGACACAGTCATGTTATGACCTAATGTGCTTACAGTCCTTACCTGCACTCTTTTTGCACACCTTGCATCCTACCAGAGCTCCATAATAGACACACCCAACCACTATCACTGCACCCTTACTCTCACTTCTATCCATTACCCACCTACTAATTACACTTGTCATACCATCACAATCTCTATCCCAATACACCTCCAGACTACCAGTCACCTGTTACATTCAAACAAAAAAATTATCCCTAAAATATGACAGGTTAATTACCAGATTTATAAAACTTATGTTTAGTGCCCTGTCTAAATTAGCCCTCAGTGGTGATATCCACCCTAACCCTGGTCTTACTATTACCAACTCCTCACCTAAAAATCTGCCTAATAACTGCTTCTTCTCACAACTAACATCCAATAGAAAGCTATCTGACCTCCTGTTCATGTGTCTAAATATCATAAGTATAACTAATAAAACCCATGACCTAAATGCCAACATAGCCTTATACTCTCCTGATATTCTCATCCTGACTGAAACCTGGCTCAAACCTCACAATTACCTTACTCTCTTCACTTGGTCAGTTCAAAACTAGGCTCAAACACCACCTGGGAACAAACTGGCTATATCACTGTATCAAGCCTGGTTAACCTGTCTCTGGAATGTGTAAATCTGCTAGGTAGCCTACTATGTAATTTTATCAGATTCTCTCGCTGAATAACACTACCTGACGATTTGTTAGAATCTTTGCTCTTCTAATCACTGAAAATATTCTATATGTAATTTGTATTGTCTGCCCATCTAATCTCTGTAAATAATATATTTATTTGTTATTTGTAATATGTTACATGTTATGATGATTTGTTATTCCATGGAGCTTTTCTACCCGGGCCTCCTCTGAAAATGGACATGCATCCAGTCGGATTATCCCAGTCAACAAATGCAAAATAAATACAATAAATAAATAAAGTAAGGAAATACTCCCAACAGGTTATAACATTCTTCGAGTAGATAGACTATCTAAGAAAGGGAGTGGGGTGGCTCTAATGTTTAAACACCACCTCAACATCCAGATCCTAAAGACATCTGCCCCCCACATTGCAAATGAAGAAATCCTATATGTCAACCTCAAACTAAACCCAAATAAAACAATCAACATCATAGGATGCTACTTCCCAACTGGCCAAAACATCCCACCACTGGAAAGCCTACTGAACTGGGCTAACCATTCCCTACCCCAGGAAACCATAATCCTAGGTGATTTTAATATCAACTGGCTATCTTGTAGTAACAATCATCCAGCCCAGCACCTAAACCTTCATGGTTTCTCCTGGCTAATTCAGTCACCTACCTGGATAAATAAAAACTCTAACAAACATACTACTCTCAACTGGATATTAGTCAATAAAGACCCTCACTCATACTTAGCTGGCTGTCTACCAGACAGCCTCAGTGACCACACTCCAACATTCCTTCTGAGACACCATTTAAATTGTGAGAAACCCATTATCTATAGGCAAATCCGAAATAGGATAAACTTTAACCCTCTCTCCTTTATCTTATTCCTTCAAAAATGTGATTGGACACCACTAAAGTACCTCAATCTGGATGAAGCCATCCACTTCTTCAATAGCACCTTCCTAAACATCCTAAATACACATTCCCCCATAAGAAATGCCAGAATCAAAACACAGTACTCCCCTTGGCTACAAAAAGCACCAGGGCTCTAATGAAAATCAGAGATAAGGCCTGAGAGCACTGGAGCTTAACAAAACCCCCTCCTCTAGACTGTCATTCCTAGAGTTGCGCAACAAGGTCAAAAAGCAAATAAAAGAAGATGAAAGCTAATATTATCAGTCTGCCCTAAGCTCCTCCCATCACAACCCTAAGCAGTTCTGGTCCACAATAAACTGCATTCTCCACCCAGGTAAAATAGGCACACCCCCCACCTACTACTCCCCCTTCCTCCAGCAGTATTTCTGACTCATTCAATAAACACTTTACTGAAACCATTCTATCTTTGACTAAACAACAGAACTGTCTACCCACCCTCCCTACATCAAAATCAAATACTCTGCCCACAGTCTTTTCTTTTTCATCAGTGGCTGCCTCCTATATAAAAAAACTTCTATTGAAACTTAAGCCTACAAAACGTGCAGCTGACAATCTCCCCTCTGAATACCTAAACGTAGCAGCAGAAGCCCTAGTTTATCCATTCTCCATCTTAATTAATCGGTCCTTATCAGAAAGCTATGTCCCCACCCTGTAGAAAATATCCCACATCATTCCCCTCCATAAAGCTGGCTCCTCCACTGAACTTTCCGATTACCGCCCCATAGCCATCCTTTCTCCACTTTCCAAGATACTTGAGAAATTGGATTTATTTATTTATTTATTTTACATTTGTTGACTGGGAGTAGTCTGTCTGAGCTACAAATAGCCCTTTTTCAGCAGAGGCCTGGGGAGAAAAGCTCTATAGAAAGATACAAACACAACAAAAGCAATTACAGAGATAATTAGAATATTTACAATATTCGCTGGTATTAACAACATTGTGCAAGTTACAAATATTGAAAGGTAATCATTTCTAATGAAGGTAATGTAAGATATAATTATATTCTTATAGTAAAAAGAGTGTTGGTTCAGTATAAACTTTAGTTACTTACTTGAAGTGATTGAGGAGAGGTTCGTAGGAGTTAAGCTAAAGGACTGGAAAAGCTGAGCAGAGTGAAAGCAAAAGTAAGTGAATAGTGGTCAGCTAATAGGCAGTTTATATGGGAAAGGGCAGTTTATGGGGGATGTGTGCAGTGACTGGACCAGAGTGTTTTTTAAGTATTCCTTTGTAGCTGATTTGAATTTTTTGAGTTGAGTTATTTGTCTGATTTGGTGTGGAAGCTTGTTCCAGGCAATGGTAGGATGATAGCTATACAGGTTACTACCCACTTTTGTCATAGGTTTGTGGATAAATAGTAAGGTCAGAGGTCAGAGCTGCAAAGTGGTTGGGTGGGGGAGTAGTGGGCTATACAGGAGGATAGGCTAGGGCATTAGAAAGGTTGACATAATATAGAATGTATAGTCTGGAACTGAGAGAGAAGAAGTACATTGGATAGTTCCAGCCAGTTTACATGTTTGAGACACAGTGATGAGTTTTATAAGTATCTTGGACAGAGAATCAACCTGTCTTGTTATAAGTTGAGTTAAGTTTTGCTAAAAGTGTGGTGTTGAAGTTTGTAAGCATTTGAGAGCCATAGAGAAGGCTGGGTAATAGGTAGATATGAGATAGGGTAACTTTAGATTTGTAGGTGAGAAACGTTCTATTTCTATAAAGGAGGCCTAATTTTTGATGAATCTTCCTGATGCAGTTATTGATGTGCAAATCAAATTTAAATTGGTAATCTATAGTGACACCTGAGAGTTTGGTACTGGTTTCAGCTGCTATTGGAGTTTTGTTGAGAGACATTATAGTAAATGTAGATTTGAGATGAGTAAGAGATTTTGGGAGAAAGAGAAGGAGTTTGTTTCTCTTAGGGTTTAGGATACGTTGGTTGATGGTAAGCCAAGATTCTACTGATGTGAAAGCAGCTTGAGTCTGAGAGAGGAGATTAGAGGGGGAGTCATAGATAGTAATTACCATGGAGTCATCTGCGTATTGTACAAGAGATGACTGGGGACAAGCAGTATAGAGTAGATTTGTCAAATTATTAAATAGTGGACCAAGGATGGAGCCTTGGAGTACACCCACTGTTATAGGGAGAGAAGGGGATAGTGCAGAGAGCCACTTCACTGATTGTGATCGGTCAGTGAAATATCTGGAAAACCAGGAGACAGTATCAGAGGGGAAATTAAGATAAGCTAGTTTAGTCAGAAGTAGAGAGTGTGAAACAGTATCAAATACTTTAGAAAGGTCTAAGAATAGGCAGCAGACAAGTTTGTTGCTATCATGAGCAAGGGATATAGTGTTAGTAAAGGAATCAGTGCTGTGGTTGTACTGTGTTTTGGGAGGAATCAATGCTGGGTAGGAGTCAGTAGATGTTTTTGTAGTAAATATTGAAGTGTCTGCTTGCGTATGCATTTTTCAAGTATTTTTGAGAAGGGAGACAGAATGGCTATAGGTATAAAATTAGAGATTTCATGTGAGTTTCCTCCTTTGTGGATAGGTATGGAGTAGAATTATTTCCAGATAGATGGAACTTTAGATTCAGTAATAGAGCAGTTAATTAGGATAAAAACAGGAAGGGCAAGAGTATCGGTGGCTAGCTGGAGAAAGAAGGAAGGAATATTATCAGCAGAAGTGGAGCATGGTTTTAGTTTGGAGAGTAAGGATTTAATATAAATAGTAGATACAGGGTGGAAAGAAAAGGGATTAGAGAGGTTGAGACTTGAGGGTAGGACAGAGTAATTGGAGTCATTTGCTAAGAGGGCATCTGTTTTGACCACCTTAGTAACAGTTTCTATAAAGAAGGTATTAAAGATAGTGGCAGTGTCTTCAGGTGTGTTGTTTGGGTAGGGATTGAGGGAGGAAGGGTTCCCAGGGTGCAATATTTGGTTGATATAATTCCAGAATTTTCTGGGATTAGGTCTTAGGGCTGTAGGAGGGTTGAAATAAAATTCCTTTTTATCCTTAGCAATTTGTTTTTTTTTTCTGCGGTTTCTAATCTCTCTATACTTTTGCCAGTCTGAAGAGAGTTTATACTTTATCCAAGTTTAACACAGCCTATCCCTGTTTTTCATTAGGGAGCAGGTTGTTTTGGAGAGCCATGGAGATATTTTGGATTTTATTCTAACAGTATGAAGAGGTGCAAGGGAGTTTAATATGTCAAGAAAGATAGTGTTAAAAGATTGGACTGCTTTATCTAGAGTAAGTTCTTTAAGGTGGCTGCAGTTAATTCTGGAGAGAAGGGTGTTAAAAGTTTCAGGGGAGGAGTTGGATAGATTTTGACAGTAATGTATCTATGAAGTCTGGTGAAGTGAGGCGTGAATCTAGTAACTTTTATAGGAGAGTGATCACTACAGGAGTTAGATAAAGTTTCAGGGTTGTGATATATGGTTGGGTCTGAGACTAGTATCCAGTCAATTAGGGTACTAGGAATTTGAGAGTTGTTAAAGTGTGCAAGTTCTGGTTGTGTAAAGCCATATAAGTTAGAGTTAGGGTCATTTACAGCTACCAATTTATATTTACATCACCAAGGAGGATTCTTTCATTTGAGTAGTGTTCTGTAAGATAAGAGAGTAAGTTTTCTAATAGATGAGTATTCTCCCCTGGAGAAATATAGATGGCTACTACAGTGATAGTAGTTGTTTAGTTTTAAGTTAGCTGCCATGATTTCTGCAGGAAAGAAAGATGAAATGGGTTCATTAAGATGAGTAAAGGTTAGATGGTTAGAGTAGATAAGAGCAACTCCTCTCCCTTTTTTTGGGGGGGTGATCAAGGCAAAATATATTGTACCCTTGGGGAAGGATGTCTCTATCTAGGATAAAAGGTTTCATCCAGGTTTCGGTCAGGGCAATGACATCATGGGTATGGTTAGCAACCCAAGCATGGAAATCACTTGTTTTATTGAGTATACTTCTGATATTCATTGAGAACAATGAGATGTTGTTTTGGGGTAAGATGGGAACATGTTGGTTTGGAGGAATAGATGTTTTGGGGAGGGAGGTTGAGAGAGGACCAGGACTGGGGTGAATATCTCCTGATAGAAGTAGGTAGATAGGAAGGAAGGGAGACTTTAGTTTGTGTAGATAGGAACAGAGGTATTTGACTTTGTATTTAGTATGTATAATGTTGGAAGGAGATATTGTGATCCTTGGAGGAGGAGTATCTAGGGGGATTATAGATGAGGTAATATCTATGGAGTGTTACAAAGAAGAGAAAACATAACCTTGAGAATTTGTAGGGCTATTGAAGACTGGTGTTAAATAAGGATGAAAGGCAGTCAAACTTGAGAGGAGAAATAATGGAGGCAGATAGAAAATGATAAAAGGTGAGAAAGTCATATTGGGAGTTAAGAGAAGTCAGTAGCAGTTGGATTAGGTAGTAGTATATAAACAAGATTACAATGTAGGGTTTAGGTTAGCCAGTAGGGGGAGCTGAAGAGAGTTTAAAGAGAATTGGGATCTATAAGCAATGCAGGTGTAAGCAGTGAAAGTGAGGAGGTGAGTGCAGTAATTTGCCAACAGAACTGGAAGGAGTGTGTGTCTAGGGATAAGTATAAAGGAAATGATATGGGGGTGGGTGGAAATGGGGGTGGGTAGAGGAGCGAAGTGTCCCCGAGCGTAGTGAGGGTGAACAAAATGGGGCTAGCCCCGAGCTACAGTGGCAAAGTAGTCAATCAGTCATTAATGAAGAAAGAACAGTGGAGGGGGAAGGAGGTATAGGCTAGGAGTATAGCTTATAGAAGGTAAAAGAAAGAAGAAGCAAGAGAATTAGTTACAGGTTACCAAGAAAGTCTGAGGTAGCTTTAAAAAAGGAGTAGGAGATTCACTACAGTTCAGGACAAAAATTAGAGAGAAAGCTGAGATGTTAAGTCAGAGGGAGAGAGGTATATTATGTAAGATCCCCGGAGAGAGGAAATGATACAGTCATAAGGATCTTGCAACTAGGAATATGGCCTAGTGAAAGGACAGCTATAGAGAATGGGCAAAGAGTAGGAGTATGAATTTAGGCTCCTGGTGACCCTGTTTGGGAGTGGAGTCTAACCAAAAGCAATAGGAATATTGTATTAAAAGAGTACCATCAACTACACATACTTTAATTATTTCCTTTTTATTATTAGGGTAAGTTGTTAAGGCTTTGTTCCAGGTCTGTGCATGAAAAACAGAGGCTCGGGAGGTATAACACTTCCAGGAAAGGCAGCTTCAGTGGCCAATTTATGTAGTAGGCAGAAAATGCTATGAAGATATAGAATGAGGGTAATTAATGGTAGAATAGTATAGAGAAAGGTACAGTCATACAGTATCACAACCACAATTTAAGTTATGAGGTATGAAGCAAATATCTGGACGATGTGCATGCAATGATTTGTAACAATTTAAAAAAGCTTAACATGCAGAAAATAATCCCTAAAAATAGTTGTTGCAGTCATATTAATGTATAGGTAGCCTGCATGGTATTGTTACAGCTGTCTTTTACCATAAGTCTCATACAGACATAGAGTATTGGGTTAAAACTACAACAAAACAAGGCTTTTTCCCACTCAGGTACTAATAGGTAACTTTAGCATTCTCAGTAAAACAAAACTAGCTATGGGGAATCTCTGCCTTAGCTCACTACTATTTTCAGCGATTATTTGCATCAGTTATATGTAGTTAGATAAGCTCAGTCAGTAATATGCAGTTAGATAAACTCTATCACAATTATTTTCTGTTATGTGTAAACTGCCCTGCCAAAGATACATGTCAGAGAACACACCGAGTCTTTACGGCTTGACTGATAACATAATATTCAGTGCGCTATCAAACAAGATTGGTGTTAAAAAACAGTTACGTGACTGATGTTAGAGATTCAGCAGACAAGTACAGGTTTAACACATTAACCAGCACCATAAAATACAGTTTTATCACCTGAGACAGTACTACAATTCAGTTTTCAGTTGCATCACTGATGTAAAAGATTTGGCAGACAAATACAGATTTAACACCTGAACCAGCACCATAAAATACAGTTTTATCACATGAGACAGCACTACAATTCCATTCCAGTAATTATATTCAGTAAAAACAATATCTGAACAATAGTAATAACTCTCATGGTAGTGAGAATGCTATGAGCAGGGGACACACAGCAGCAGGGGCAAAGCTAGGATTCAAAGATGGCACCATCGTAAACAAGGAGCCAATGAAACCTCCGTTCCCAGAAATTAGGTAAGGGGGAGGATAGATCAAAACTAGTGCAGGTAGTATAAGCTGTTAAGTCAGAGGGAGGGAGGTATATTATGGAAGATCCCCGGAGACAGGGAAATGAACAGTCATAAGGACCTTGCAACCAGGGATAGGGCCACTGAAAGGATAGGTATAGAGAATGGGCAAGGAGAAGGGGTATAAAGTTAGACTGCTGGTGGCCCTGTTTGGGAGCGGACTCTAACCAAAAGCAATAGGAGTAATGTATTAAAGGGTAGCATCAACTACACATACTTTAATTATTTCCTTTTCATTATTAGGGTAAGTTGTTAAGGCTTTGTTCCAGGTCTGTGTGTGAAAAACAGAGGCTCGGGAGGTATAACACTTCCGGGAAAGGCAGCTTCAGTGGCCAATTTATGCAGTAGGTAGAAGAAGATGGTAGTGAGAATGCTATGAGCAGGGGACACACAGCAGCAGGGGCAAAGCTAGGATTCAAAAATATAAGCTAGGATTTAAAGAAATGCATCCATTCTCAAGTCTTAGACTACCTCTTAGCTAATAACCTCCTCTCCAGCACCCAGCATGGCTTCAGGCCATACCACAGCACTACTACCACCTTGCTCTCTTTCACTAATGCTATCCTTCATTATATAAATAATGGCCTGTTCTGCTCTGCTATATTTCTGGATCTATCCAAGGCTTTTGACATGGTCTCAAACAAACTACTAATCTCTGTTCTCACTAACCTATCCTTTTTCCAATCAGCTACTGATTGATTTCACAGCTATCTAACTGGCCTCCAACAATCAGTTTTATGGCATAATGACCTATCTCCTTGACTTCCTGTAACACTCAGTTTTCCCCAAGGCTCCATCCCTGGTCCCCTACTATTCTCACTCTTCACCAATGATCTATTCACAGCCACCAAGCATGCTTCTCTTATACAGTATGAAAATGTCTCCACCCTCATCTGCTCAGCCCCAACTATACCTGAACTTCACAAGATCACACAGGAAGCCTTTTCATCTGTAGAAAACTGGCTATCTAATGTCCAGTTATTACTCAACCCAAGCAAGACTAAACTCCTTATATTCCAAACCACAAATCTAACCCAATTATCCCCCACTTTAATATTCTATCCAAAGACAATATCATCATCTCCCCAAAGGGCACACCAAACTACATGGTGTTGAGATTGATAACAATCTCAGATTTGACACTCACATTTCTCTTACCAGTTCACAAAAAACTAGGTGCATTGTACAGAAACAAATAATTCCTCACCAAGACAGCCAGAATTTCTGCTGCCAAGTCCCACCTAATCTCCACTTTACTGTACGCCTCTCCTATACTTACCTACCTGTAAACAAGCTCAAGGCTTGCTACAATAAAATTGCTAATTTTGCCACTGGTGCATCTTATCGCAGCCACCACTCTCTCTCACTTAGAGAACTTGACTGGCTTGAACTCCCTCAACTTCTTCACCTGAATCAACTCTCCCTTGCCCACAAGTTAGTAAATATTTCTCTTAAAGTCCCATCCCTTCAAAACCTTCTCCAGCCCTACTGCTCCACTAGACCTCTGTGCTCCTGCAACAAAAATCTACTTCTAGTGACCAAATCCAGGAACTCAGCAGGAGAAGCACTATTCTCCTGCATCATATCCAGATTATGGGACAATCTCCCCCTCTCTATAACCACAATACCTTATTGCAATCTTTTCAGATCTGCACTAAAAACTCACTTAAAAAGTCTCTGGTTATGCCCATGCACCAATCCTGACTAGTAACCCTCCTTTTACCTCCCCTTCCTCTTCCCTCCACTAGCCACCATGCCTCTCACTGTCTGATCATTGTATTCCTTCCTCTGCAGGCTCTGGCTCACCCTTTACCCTCCCCTTCCCTCCTCACTCAATCCCTCAGACCTGTTATAACATGCTTAACTACCTCACTTCATCTCAACTCCAAATACATATCCAACTGACTTACACGTTCCTCTCAGTACCATGGATACTACTCACTCAGTCTCCTCTCAACTGGCTATATGTTAGTATAAGAAATACTGGCAATTGCAATAAAAAATAATTAAAACATGGAAAAATGAAAATGCACCTTTATTTCAAGATTAC
>NC_056751.1:670880103-670902603 GCF_019279795.1 Protopterus annectens | reverse complement strand
TGATATTCAACAAAACAAAGTAGACCCATATGTATGTGTGTGTGTGTGTGTGTGTGTGTGTGTGTGTGTGTGTGTGTGTGTGTGTGTGTGTGTGTGTGTATGTATGTGTATATACATATATATATATATATATGTATAGCTATATCTATACACAGTTATATATAAATATATCTATCTATATAGATGTAGACAGATCATATAGATAAATATAGATATAAAGACAGTTTTATATATATATATATATATATATATATATATATATATATATATATATATATATATCTTTTTCATTTTGTTAATGTTACCATCTTGGAATTGTGTTTTATCTTAGTCTTACTAATGGTAACTTGTTCAGAATCATTTGTCATGAAATTAGTTAGTAATTGTTTTATTCTTATTCTGTGAATTTTTGTTATAGCAAAAAAAAAAAAGATAATTTGGGCTTGAGTTGCAGTGTGAATGACTGTTTGTTTGTGTCTTTTGGCTTTTCCCAGTTAGGGGTCGCCACAGCGGAACTCCGGTCCACTAATGATTGGTAGTGGATTTTTACGTACCGGGTTACCAGCCCTGACGCACAACCTTCAACGAAGGCATGCCCCATTCATGTATGCCTCCACACAGAAGACGCTCTAGCTGAGAATCGAACGGAACAACGTCTTGCTATAAGGCAACAACGCTACCGCAGCACCACCACTGCAGTATCGCAGTGTGAATGACTGTAATCTGAGAATTCAGAATTCTGGGGAGGCTGCCTAGGCTGAGGGAGAGAATAGTTATTTTGTCTCTGGCTGATGGGATTCAGACTTTTGTAGACCACTCCCAAATATTAGGAAAAAAGAACAAACAGTATCATGCAGTATTATTATTCAAGGATCTACTGTTATGATGTGCATCTGATACGAGTATATTCTTAGCTGAACTACTAGGTTACAATATTCCCAAGTGGTGAGAATCCCAGGCAGAGATGGTTTATGTCTATTCCTCCAGCTGCTGAGAATTATCTTTCTAAGTCTCTAGAAGATCTAACTCAATCTATCAGAAATGTGGATATATAAAGCCACAAGATGCTATTATTTGCAACTGTGCAGACCATACACCTCTTCTCCTCTGCTATATGAATCATACGGGACACTTGAAGGCTACCTTAGCAAGTCACACTGGCTAATTTCTTGGACCAGATGCTGATTTCAGCAACTGAGATGTTTTTCTTCAGTCATAAACATATTCTTGATAACATCATTTCATCAAGCATTTGTGTTGATAGCTCATCGTTCCACTCCTGTTGGGTCGTTTATAGCTCAGAGTAATGATGAGTGCAACTGAAATAAGAATTATTGTTTTTCCTGGTCATTGTTGTGACTGATGACCAGATATTGAAAACACATTCAATTTCAGTCAGTCTCCTTACTAACAGCTGATGCTACCAATACACAGTTGGCAGTGTATGAGGCTTATTCAGAAGGTGCCATGCTACTTATGAGAGGAGATGCTCACATGAGCATGGTCGATGTGCATTATTTGTTGGGTGGCACCAGAACTCCAAGCAAAGGAATCAGCTGATTTAACTCAGACATTACTTAGTGGGGCAGTTACAGATTCAGTTAAAGTTGGTACCCTGGTGATTGACATTCTGCATTTGAGCACACACACACACACACACACACACACACACACACACACACACACACACACACACACACGCACACACACTCTCTTTATCCATTTGCATAGGTTTAGCCCCCCCCCCCCATACACACAGACACAAATACAAAACTGGATTTTTATTCTATTTAAAATAACTAAGGTACAAAAGCTACAACATAAAACCTGGTAAATTAATTGAAAAGGATGCCTGACACTATAGTCACCTACTACTAAAACATTATTGTAGTTAGATGCAGTCTCTGTGGGTTATAAGGGCTTGGAATCTGTACCCCTTTGACTCTTAGAGATATGTGTGTGTGTATGAAGTATGGGTAGGAAGGGTGATGTGGGTATATCGTTACGTGAACTAATGTCTAAGGCTTCTTGTTCTTCAGCCTGGAAGGCTTAAGTGGTGTTCTCTTAACCTTGGCATAAATTGGTCTTATTGAAGTATTGTGTGCTCTGTGTGTATATGTGTGTTGTGCTTACCTAGTGTACACTGAGGTGAGATGGTAGCTCCCAAGTTAAGTAAATAATTACATCTCCCAAATATTGAATCATAGTGAGGTGGCAATAAAGAGTTTTCTGTAACTACACTGCCTCAAAATACTGCAATTAGGCTGGTTACAGAAGGGGCAAAAACTGAATGAGACTCAATCTGGGACAGTGCAAATGAAGGGGTGTAAGAAAGCCGATAGCATAACAACTTACTCTTCATCTAAGACAGGGAAGAACAGCTAACAGGACCAGAAAAATTGATAAAATGGGATATGGTTAAAGGGGTCCCCTTTACATTACCGAAACCACACTTCACCGACACACAGAAGACCGAGACGAAACGACCGACAAGCAAGTTGACCGAAAAGGTGATTTGCCGACAGCCGAAAGACCGACAAGGGTAACGTGTGAGCGCGACTCGGTAAGTGTGCGATAGTAATGGAGTTAGGAGCGGTCAGGTAAGTGTGCGATATTGTGGGATTTTGGGTTAGGGTGTGGGAAAGGTGAGTGTGTGGTAGTGTTGGAGTTAAGGTTCGGGTAAGGTAAGTGTGTGATAGTGACGGACTGTAGTTTAGGGACGGGTTAAGTGGGTTAGGTTTAGAGTGCGGGTAGGGTGAGTGTGCGATAGTGACGGGCTTTATGTTTTAGGGTGGGTTAAGTGAGTTAGGGTTAGGGTGTGGGTAGGGTAACTGTGCGGTAGTGTCGGATCTTAGGGTTAGGGTTAGTGGATATGTCATTGTGTGTCATGTGTAGTTTACGTTGTTTGTGTCGGTGTAATTGTGTTCGGTTTTGTGAGCTGTCGGTGTTGTGTGGTTTCGGTTATTTGGGGTCGGTGTTTTGTGTGTCGGTGAAGTGTGGTTTCGGTAATGTAAAGTAGACCCGGTTAAAGAATACAGGAGCATGAGCTAACTGCTGTAGTATTTTCAAGTGCAAAAAAAAAATGTAAAATAGACTGAAATCTGCAAGAATAAAAGATAATTGGTAAGAACAGGCACATTTAAATCAAATACCTTTACTGACTAAGCTAATGTCATTGCTAACTAACTAGAAAAACAGTTAGCAACAGATAGTTTAATCGAGTGGATCCAAGTTCAGGAACTGTAGCAGCTACAGATAACCTAAATGAGTAGCTTATATTACAGCAAGATTATCACACAGGTGACCTTGTACTCTCTAGTGTAGTGTCGTGATGTAATAGTGTAGAGCTGCAGCTTTAAAAGCAAACACTTCAATAATCAGTATCAAACAGACATGTAGCAATGCCAATGATTAAAAAGTGCAATCAGCTGGGATAAGAAGTTAATTTGTTTTTCATATACCAAGTATCAGTAACAGGCAACAGTAATGAACAACAGAACCAAAGCAACAAGACCCAATAATTAGGGGCAGCTCGTGCTATAGGACTGCAGGACTGCAGCCCTTCCACCTACAAACAAAAAGAAAAACAAACCATGAAACATAAAATTAAAGAAAAAAGAAAACAAAAAATATTTTTTCACAAGTCCCAGAACTAACTCTGCATATGTGCAGATGCACTCAGACTGCCCCGCAGATGACCAGGAATCTGTGTGAAGTCAGACTGCCTGAGTCAGCAGTCCGAATACAGGGAAGGCATTTCTGCCCTGCAGATGCCCAGGAATCTGTGTGGTGATGACCGCACAGAACAGAGGAGATCCGGACTGCTTCATCAGCAGACAGGACCTAAGTTTTAAGCTCTTGCAGGGGATTTTGTTCATTGCGGACTTGGATTCCAAGCGGGCTTAATGGAGGGTGGACTTGTTACTGCTGCTTCATGGATTCAGGGCTTTCATTGCGGACTTGGATGTCAAATTGTACTGCTGCTTCATGGATGTCAAGTGGGCTACTTCGTGGACTTGGACGTGTACTGCTGCTGCTTCGATCTGACACATTTAAACAGGTAGGTGGGGTGTGTGTGTGTGTGTGTGTGTGTGTAAAATGCCCCAGTTGCTATATACTAGTGGCTAGAGCAAACTCATGGTAGTATACTGGTGGCTAGAGCAAACTCATGGTGGTATACTGGTGGCTAGAGCAAACTCATGGTGGTGTGGTAGGGAATATCTCAGGCTTGAACTCTGTACCTTGTATGCAGATGTTAAGGGCCTGAATTCCCTACCCACCACCATTTGTAAAACATTTACAGATTTTTGCCTCATATTTGATCTGTTCTATTCCTCATAATATCTGTGGTTTCTAAATGCTTAAATGCTTGATATTTGATGGTGCCGTGGTAGCATTGTTGCCTTACAGCTGTAGGTTCTTAGGTTTGATTCTTGGCTGGGGTGCCTTCTGTGTGGGGTCTGCATCTTCTCCCTGTGTTTGTGTGGGTTTGCTTTTGTGTCCTCCCATGTTACAAAGACATGTCTGCATTATTTCTTCATGGGTCTCTGCTGAAAATTGTTTTTTTGTTCCAAGTCAGACTGTCCTGGTTAGCAAATGTTAAATAAAATTGACAAGCATTTGAATTTCAGACTTCAGGTTTCTGAATGTTTAATTCCTTATTTATTTGATGGTGCAGTGGTAGCATTGTTACCTTACAGCTATAGGTTTTCTGGTTTGATTCTTGGCTGGGGTGCCTTCTGTGTGGAGTCTGCATCTCCTCCCTGTGTTTGTGTGGATTTGCTCTGGTGTCCTGCCATTTTACAAAGACGTGTCTGCAGTATTTCTCCATGGGTATCTGCTGAAAATTGTTTTTGTTCCAGTCAGAAGTAAAATTGACAGGCATTTGAACTTCAGACTTCATATTCTTCAGAAAATACATAGTAACACAACCTTTTTATTCTAGCAATTTTCTAAGTTGATAAGATGAATATTTGAAATGTGTCCCTATTTTTGGGACTGTATTCCCCCATTATTGAATTCACTGAATATGTTGTTCATTGTTCATTGATTAGTACTAAGCTAACTGCCCTTGTGAGCCATTTTAAGCCTAGCCAATTATCCCTTGTGAGACTCAAACCCTGCACCTTGTGTTTGTTGGCAGTAACACTGGATCTGCATTGATGCCAAAATGGCATAACCATAACTAATTAGAGTTGTCTTGATTTGAAATGTGGATGTATGTATACAATTGCACATGCACAAAAAAATGCGCTGTTTTTATGTTCACTTTATATATTTAAGCTGAATATGCTAAGCTGATGCACAGTGTATTTGAATAAGAATGAGTAATATTAATAAGCATAACAGAAGGAGAGCAGTGACTAGTTATAGTTTGCAATTATATTGAAATCAATTAAGCAAACCATGTGATGTCACAGGAAATTATATTTAGAAGGATTGTAGGAGAAAGCAGTTAGTCTGAAGAAGTCTTCACACTGTGAAGATGAAAAGCGTTTAACAGGATTTTTTGTATCTTAATTGTTTTAACAGTTGGTTTCACTTCACAGTTATTTGTCAAATAAAAGGCTTGCTGATTTTACTAAGTGGACGAACTTTATTACAACAGAAGCCACCATACGACAATTTTAGCGAAGAGGATGAATGTTTGCTTTCTGCAGCCGTTTGTTTGTTTGGATGGTTTGGTTTTACTTTCTTGGCGTGTCTCAATCTGTCCTACCTGAAATTCATACTGTAGCAGACACATGGTCGAAGCTCTTTCATATTATTCTCTTTTAGTTTTTGTTAACAGTATTCATCTTGTTTTTTTAAATTGTGTTTTCACCTTGTTTTTAAATGGTGTTTTCATTACACTGTTGAATCCTCAGCTGTGGCTGTTTAGAGTCATCATTTGTTTCTCTAACAGGATAAAATATCAAATTTTAGGTGCCAGAGTGGATTTCTGTATTTTAGCCACTGCTTCTCAGCAAACTAGGTCAGAAAAAATGTATTTGTGTTATGTGAGACAATGCTGCAGCTACATATTACAGGTTTAGACAAAATCACACAATCCAGATTTGTCTGTTATTCTGGAACATTGCTTAACTAGGAGGGAAAAGTGGAACTCTGTATGTAAAAGTTGCAGTTTGAACAAAAGATTGTCTTAAAACTGTAATCAAACAGAGTGCCATTGTGTCGGTAACCTTGAAGGCAACAAGTACTGTGTAAAGGAAAGTCACTACACATTAGATAAACTTGTTCAGAGTTTGAGAACATTCTAAAATGTATCAGTGTGCAGTCACTAAACAATAATTACATAATGTTGCTGTCAGCTTAAGAATATGAATTATACTTGAAAAGAATATTCCAGAAGGTGCCACCTAACCTAGCCAGTGTTTTGTTTCATGGATATAAGTTAGTCTTTGTAGTCTGCCATACTAGATTTACATTCTGTATGATCTGCGTATCTGCCATTCTCTTTTGGAAAATAAAGCTTGCTCCAATGTTTTTATCTCAGGGGAATTTACTTTGAGACAGAACAGTGTTCACCACATTTACAGTTTGTTATTTTTCCTTTCTTTGGTTGCCTGTGTCTGTATGCGTACATGTGTGTGTATGCATATATGTGAGTGTGTGTCCGCACACTTTTGTAAGCATGTACTTAAAGATGAAGCAAATACGTTGAAGTACTTGTACTAATCTAATTAGATAACTAATAATATGTCCACCATCTATCACAATGAATGCAGTTTTCTTTTTGCTGGTTTATTTCTTAATTCATTTTTTATGCTTAAAGATATGTTTAAAGATGACTGTAGCCTTTAAGCTGGACAAAATGCCTCCACAAAAATTATGATTTTATACTAAGGCTTATGTGATGTATCCCTAGCTACACCAAGGGCAGTTGTTCAATAAAGAATTTTAAATAACAACAAATCCCAAAATCTGCAGAGAGTCCAGAACCATGCTACTCAAGAAAAATGTGTTTAATTCTTAAGAGAAATAGTGCATTCTGGTGTTTTTCAACATTTTTGAAATAAATTCTTAAAACATCTTCACAAAACACTTAAACAGTGCTAAATGTTCCATTTGGTGATTCCCCTTTGTACATTTTCATCATGTCACAGTCCATTACCATTAAAATTCTTTGAACTAATATAATGGATCACTAGTAGTGTTACTGTAAAACTAGAAAACAACATGTAGGCTAGCCCACCAGCACAGTGTTTAGGGTTCCAGCTATAATGTTGTACTTCCCTGTGATTAATAGGATTTTTAGTCGACAGACATGGATGTTGCCCAGGGTATCATGAGTGGCTATTGTTGGGAGGGAGGGAGAGACAGAGAGAAGAGAAAAAGGGGACAGCTAGCAGATTATAGTAAAAACTGAGCTCCTGATTCATTCTATTACCTCTCAGACTGTTACATTGTTGACGGTTAACCATGACGATTGATTCTAAGAAGGTCAGTTATGTACTTGAAAGCCGTATCTCACAAAGGCTGTTTAGAAAGCAGATTGCCAAGAGTAGTGTGAAGGAAATGTAGGACATATACATCATGTTCTGATCAGAAAATTAGCAGTGGACAATGAGGACGTCTAGTGATGCCAGCCTTTCCTCATTTGCAGCAAAGTGTCTGCCTTTAGCTACTGCAGCTCTTTTTGAAGCCTTATATTGTCTTACTAATCCATCTGTCTCTGTTTATCTTCTTCCATTACAGCACTGTATTGGAGGTGGTGGTTTCTTCCCAGAAGGTAATCCAAGTCAGTGTGGTGATTTCACTGGATTTGCATGGGATGGTTATGGAACTGGTCAAGGTGCTAGTGTAACGAAAGAGATGCTGGAATCAGCTGTTCTCATATTTTATCGTTAAAGGACTTTGGCTTCAGTGAATAACAGTTACACTCAGCATTGTTAATCTGCATTGCATTATACCTCACAGCTTACCTTGTGATTTCACTAATATTTAACAGTGCTGTGTACTTGTTCATTGCACTATCAACATTCAAAAAGTTCAATTTGTTTTACTTGCAGTGCTGTAAAAGATTTTCTTCTTTCCACCAAAACTACCACCAGGGGGCATCAAAGCAATGTGTACAGTTCACACAACTTTTATTAGGATAATTACAGAATGAGAACAGACTGAAGCATGTCCAAATGGAAGCAACAGGAACCAACTGTTAGAACATTAGAAGGCTAAAATAGAAACAACTTTGTGTAACTGTTGTCGATCTTGTCAATTTTGCACCCGACCTTTTAATAAACTCAGAAATGTTTGCTGCTATACTGAGGTAGTGGATTAAAACCATAGACTATCAGTAGTGTTAGCTGCATTTATGAGTTTAAATGTATATTTATGTATTTTTTATCTGTTTCTAACTTCCCACATTATTAGAACAGGTGTAGCTAATACTATTGTATTATGATGATGAAAATTAATCCACTCATTTTAGACTAAATTCATTTTTCAGACTTGCTTACCTGGTTTACTTTACTTTTTGGAGGATTTACTTGGTCTTAAAAAAGTAAAAACCAAACGTAAAATCTACCAAGGCTAGACCTTCCACTGTGTGATTCCTTAAACCTCTTGTATTAGAGGCAACATGGGATATATGCAGAAGAGTCATTTGCATATATCCCACATTGCCTCTAATGCAAGAGGTTTAAAGGGAATCACAGAGTGGAAAGTCTAGCCTTGCTAGATTTTTCTTTTGCTTTTTAATGACTGTTTTTTCTGTGTGCCCTATTTACTCATTGTTTTAGTTTGTTGGTTGGGATATTTTGCAAACACCCTAATGGTTATGGATATCAGCTGGGTACGGCAACCTTGTGCTTCTAAAGGTTAACCAAACATTCCACTTATGCTGTGCTGATGATGCCATAAGAAAGCTGAAACATATAGGTTCACATATGGGGGAAGTTGGCTTTATTGGCCTGAATTTGTCCCAAATAGACTTAAAAAAGTCATGGACATTCAGAATTGCCATATAACTGAAAAACCTGATGTTCCTAAAGGGGAAGTTGCATATATTCCATATTGCCTCTAATACAAGCGGTTAAAGGAATCACAGAGTGGAAAAATCGAGCCTTGATAGATTTTTCTTTTGGCTTTTACTGATTGTTTTTTCTGTGTGACCTTTTTACTCATTGCTTTAGTTTGTTGGTCTTAAAAAAGTGGTAACATTAAACCATCCTATTTTAGCAGTAAGTCGTGTTATATATTCATTAGTTGGAACAGTTAATGTGACTTGGAGGTGTAGAATATTACCATTAACAGCAATGAGAGCCATTATATCATTTTCCCATGCCCAGTCTTTTATGCTACATACAAATTCTATGTTTGATTGCTAACCATTCTTCTACAGGATATGGTAAAAGCATATTCAAAGTTATTAAATATATTTGAATACAAAAGATTCTACATATTATAAAGCTTACCATATGCAAATACTGTAATGGTATTGTGTACTGGAATATTAGAATGTGAGTGAAATTAAGATAAAAATCAATTATGAACAAACATTAATATCTTACAGTCCCATATTTTTATTGAAAGTGATTTGTTGCTGTTACCTTGATGTTGCTTGTAATTTATTCATCCATTCTGCATTTTTGCTATAGTCATGTTTTGCTTTGAATTCATTTTCTTTTCTTTTTTTTCTTTTCTTATGTTTATGTTCCTGTGCTGCTTACCTCCATGTTTTTTGCTATGGAATGTTCTACGACCTTTGACATCATGTAGGGAATTCCATTATGGTTGTAATAGCTAACCATGGCAGTGAAGACAGTGATGGGTTTCCTACTTTCAGTAGTGATGCCAAAGACAGTGATCAGCCTGCGACTTGGGTGTTTTTAATCCTTATAGGGATGATCCATGTGTAACATTATCTGAAAGCTCATATGACGGGAACAGTGTATTTAATGAAAATATTTGCTTTCCTTCGTACCACAGTGACTGGCGTCTGGGGAATCATGAAAGTGTTACATGGGTTCCCTTTATAATTTCAAAATACTGAAATCCCAACTTTCAGTACTTTGAAATTATAATACCGAAGCCTTGAACTTCTGAAACACCAGAAGCGCGGAATTCAAAATAGCGAAGTTCGAAGCTTCTGGTGTTGCGGTGGTAAGTACGTATGAGTGTGTTGGTTAGGGGCTTTAGTGTATGCTAGTGTGTGCTTTGGCTGTGATGGGTGTGTGCAAGGGGCTGTGAAATGTGTGTGTGTGAGTTACCTTTGTGTGTATGATTGTACGATCTTGGAGTTAGTATATATATAAGTAGGGGTGTGTGGGGGGGTGCTGCCCCCTACACGAGGGGTGCAGGGTGGCTTGCCCCCCTGCTTGTCTGTAGTGTAGGATTGTTTGTTTTATTGTGGGGGAAGATTGTGTGTATGTGTGTGGGGTATTTGCACTGTAGGTTCACAATTTTAAATTTCACGGTTATGGGGTTTTGGTATTTAAAGGTTTCGGCTATAGAATTTAGAAATACTGAAATTCGGGATTTCAGTATTTTGGGATTCTATAGTGAGCCCTTATATATATATATATATATATATATATATATATATATATATATATATATATATATATATATATATATATATACACACACACACACACATATATATATATATATATATATATATATATATATATACATATGGTTTACTATCAAAATTCGGAAAGGCAATTGTGCGCTCATGCAGAATGCCAAATTGAAACTATGAAAATGTACTCACCAGTCCCTTCATAAAGTTGGAAATCATCACCGAGACAGTCCCATTCATAACACCAAACTTCCGGAATCAAAAGTCAGTATTAACAATGATGTTTTGCAGGGGGGCAAGCTGCGCCCCCACACCCTCTGCAACTTAAATATACCAACTCTGACATCGCACTACAGTGAGTAAAATGGGAAATTCCCCATTCCGCACTGTGCCAAGCTCTACACTCACAATGCTGAACCATAATAATGAATGCAGCTCTACATTCATTATTCTTCTTCTTCTTTTGGCTTTTCCTGGTTAGGGGTCACCACAGAGGATCACCTGTCTGCTCATGATTGGCAGTGGAGTTTTACAGTGTTGAGTTGCCATCCCTGCACCAAATGCTTCCACAGAAGGCATGCACACATGCACGCACTCAAGCCTAGGGCCAATTTAGAGTATCCAATCCACCTACAGCATGTCTTTGGGATGTGGGAGGAACTCACATTCGTTATTATGGTTCGTAATATTGCAGTTCGGCATTGTGGCCCTTGAGTGCCATGATTTCGAACAAGTGCCAGTTGTAAAACTGCCATTCCACATTTTAATGGGCCTCCCATAAACCACCCCTTACATCCTGTTTTACTTGTTCTAAAACATAGAACTTAAATTTACTGTCTGGACATTCTTTCTGGTGCCTGTACAGTGCATTTGCATCTTTCATCATGGAGACCTCATACATATGCTCATATATATGCCTTCTCAAAGACCTCTCTGTCTTACCTATATAGAAGCTATTGCATATTTTACAAACACTAATGTATATCACTCCCTTACTATTACAATTAAAATGTTCCTTAGCCCTCATCTTAAAATTTCCGATAGGGAGGTTAATACCTTCTTGTTCTAAAATGTTTCCACACTGTTGTATTGGCAGTTAAAGCTGGACGCAACTAAAAAACCTAGGTTAAATGACCATTTGAGTATAAATAGTGTCCTAAAGTTAAGGACAGCTAAATTATAAGAACAAGTAGTGTAGTATCAGTAGAAATTGACTGTAATTAATATGTTTATTATTCTGGAACATTGTTTGTATGTGATAATTTTATTAATTTTATTTTTGTATATGTTTTAATATACATTTTAAGCACTAAAATTGTTGACAAGGGAAAACATATTAGATCAATGCGTGTTTAACAATGGATGACATCAGTTTAATTAATATTAATGAGATGAATTCATTGGGGGAAACTTGTTTGAATTGTATAAAAGGAGTTGTTATTTCATGATTCTTATGTTCTGATGAAGCTCGGGAGATTCCTTGGTGAAAGCGCTTAACTGTATTGTCAGTATTAAAAACACGAAAACAAACCAACGAAAAAGAACCAAGGTGCCACTGAGACTTTCCTTCTTTAGCGGTATTCCAGTTTTATTAAAGTTGTAAAAAGTTCCTTTAAGCGCACAAATACTAATACACTTTTCGTCACTATAAATACTGCGACTTCTTCAGAAGAAAACAAATGCATAGCAGTCTACCAATCCTTTTAAATAAAGGACTTGTTTAATTGTTTAATCAATCAATTTAATAATCACCACTTTTTAAAAGAGACTGCTAGCATAAATTATAACTAACAAAACTATGCGTACTTCCTTTACCCTTACAAATTTTAAAATCAAGAACGTGCAATTATCCTTAAAATTAAAACTTATCTTATGTTGCTTATTTTATACAACAAAATTAAATATTAAAATTCGGAATTTATGTTGAATCTAAAAAGTGGAACATACTCTAAAATGTACTTTTTTACTGTTATGAAAATGAAGGTCATAGCTTTAAATTTAAAGCTATTGACCAAATAGGCGAAGACCCTAGAGGGAAGTATGAACCATTAAAATTGGAGAGAAAAGAACTAGTTTGGCAGTTAAAAATAAAAATAAAAATAAAAACAAACGCAAACCATTACCCAGGAATTAATGAAATTACTTCGATCAAATGTATCCTGAGGTTAAAAAATCTGGAAAGATAATATATCAACAGAAGTCTGGGACTCCTGATTTGAAATGGTCAATATTTAAAGTAACGTTTAGTTAAACAATCCAAACAGGGTACCTATATAGTACAACCTGTAATATAGGACGAGGTATTAATAGTTAACAATCCCACCTAGGATTTTTAGTCAGTCAACATTTCTATTGTTTCCTATAAGGTCTTTATTGATCTCTTATAATATTAGTATTAAGTACTAGGACCAGGTTTTATTTCCTGAAGTGTATTTTCTATTTGTATTTTATACTTAAGAAGGATAATGTTTGTATTTTTAAGCCTTCTGAATACTATTACAAACTGGTAGTGAAACTGTGTAACCCCTTAAGGGCTCTTCGAACTAGTCAAAATGTATTTTGAGACCTATTTTACCTCACTTTAATGTAAGTATTTAAAAAGTTTTTTTTAAAAAAAGTACATTTTTGAGTATGTTCCACTTTTTAGATTCAACATAAATTCCGAATTTTAATATTTAATTTTGTTGTATAAAATAAGCAACATAAGATAAGTTTTAATTTTAAGAATAATTGCACGTTCTTGATTTTAAAGTTTGTAAGGGTAAAGGAAGTACGCGTAGTTTTGTTAGTTATAATTTATGCTAGCAGTCTCTTTTAAGAAAGTGGTGATTATTAAATTGATTGATTAAACAATTAAACAAGTCCTTTATTTAAAAGGCTTGGTAGACTGCTATGCATTTGTTTTCTTCTGAAGAAGTCGCAGTATTTATAGTGACGAAAAGTGTATTAGTATTTGTGCGCTTAAAGGAACTTTTTACAACTTTAATAAAACTGGAATACCGCTAAAGAAGGAAAGTCTCAGTGGCTTAACTGTATTGTGTTTTTTATCTGCATCTACGTTTTAAACTTGTGGAATATATTAAAGAAGGGTTTTGTGACTTGACAGTGGTGTTTTGTGCTTGCAAAAGTCTCAGCAATATTACTGTCAAACAAAAGTGCCCTGGATTTTCAAAATCCATCTACCATGCCCACAAAGTATGCACAAACACACTGAAAATATGGGCCTTGTGATTATGTATGAACAAACTGTTTTGTGCGCTTGTAATAACATTCAAATGCACAATAAACTCTTCAAAATGCTATACTTTGTGAAATGTGCTCTGAAATGGCTGTATTCTGTGAAATATGCCCTGTAATGGCTGTACTTTGTGAAATAACTTTACTGTAATACTGCACAAACATGCAAACACTTTAGATACTTCTGATAACTCAGATATCTTTTATTAATATGAAAAATATGGATTCACTAAGCACGTTTTGAAAAATGCAGTCATTTCCCTTTATTTTGTTTTATGTAATTCGGACTTTATTTCAAACATTTTCCATAGTAATTTGAATATTTTTATCAGTATCGTACATATCAGTTTATGCGAATATTGTTTATAGCATTCTGCATTCTTCATTTCATATTTTCCCAATAAGAAATAGTGCTGAGCAAATTTTAATATCTGAAATTTGTTTCTGACCTGTTTTGCGAAGTATACACAATGGGCAGGATTCACGAAGCCTCCGTATAAGAGTTACAAGTCTTACATGGAGGCTGCAGTTAAACAATGTGACGTCAGCATGCCATGCATATGAATGAGGGCATGCTGACTCACACCCAAGGCTAACACGGTCCGTGTAAGAAAGTATGGGGCGTGTCCGTAGGGCGAGCCCTGCAAACGGACACTCCCCCAGAAGAGTAACAGTCCCGAAAGTAAACCCCCACGACAGAGTCAGCGTAAATGTCAATAAACACAACACAACACATGCCCCCACAGGCTATAAACATAAAATGTATAAATGAACATGTTATATATTTTTTTATAAGTTGTAAAGATATATGCCCGTGAGTGCGCTCGTTTGCGTGGGCATGCCTGTGGCTTAGCCACAGTTAGCAGTCAGTGGAAAAGCATATAAGATCTAAATATGCAAAGTACACTAAGAAGCAATAGCGTAGCGGTAGAGACATCAGCTGAAGAGGAGACAGTCATGGTTCGAACATTTATTTTTAGTGAAATAAGCACGAAACAATTCCCTGACATATATGTACATATATAAAATTATATTTTATGTAAAATGTAATGAAATGGGCCATGTATTTTGAAGAAATGTGTGATAAAAAAAAAATGTTAGAAATGCCTATAGCTGAGCTACACTCTAACAAGCTGAGTATATCTGCCCGTAGGTGAGCAGTGGTTTAACAGGTGTAAAATGAGTGCCTGGGGTTGAGCAGCGTGTTAACACATTGAAACTGTGTGCCCGTAGCTGAGCTGAGCGTAATATGCTTGCTGACAGTCAAATGATGCATAAACCAGCGTAACCCGTTTGCGCGGAGCTGCGCAGCATGCCAACAAGCTAACCGATGGGCAACGTTGAGCAAGCTGTATCAAAACTGCCTTTACACAGACACACCTTCTAGCCTGTGTAGACAGTCATAAAATATAAAAAGCAATGGCCAGGCTCGAACTCAGGATACCTTGCACCATAGTCAAAGTACTGAACCACTAAGCCATGACAGTTACTCTTACAAATGCAGTAATATCATATATATAGGAATGAATGGAAAGAGAAGCATGACAAAGCAGGTTTTGTGAAGCTGATACATTTCCAAAATGGCCAATCACAGATAAGTGCAGGAAAAACGGCATATATAAGCCCCATAGGCGGGAATACACAGCATAACTGATTGTGGAACCGATTTGCAGTCAGGATGGCAGGTGTAGGAGAGGGTAGTTGCTTCCGAGCACAGAGGTGGGGCGTTGAGGAGTCCAAATATATGGTCTGGCTCCTCGTCCATGATCATGAGGCCCAACTCATGCAGGGCCAGATCCTTTGAGGAGCATATAAGGCTGAGGCATGGGACTGGTTGGCACATGATCTCACCAGTGCCACAGGAATACCAAGGACTGGTGAACAGGTCCGTCACCACCATGTGGACCTGAAGCAATGGAAGCAGGACCAACTGAACAGTTGGATCCAGGAGGCCCGGCAAATGCCCAACGCCCCACTACTGAGTAAGTTACATGTAATTATTAATGTAGAAAGTTAACCTAGCTGATATTATTGACATGTGTATTCCAATATTACTTCTTTTATATTGCAGCTGCAGGTGTCCATTCCGTGAATCGTCGAGCCTATGCCGATAGGCTTGTGCTATTGCACCACCAGGCAGGTTAGTAATTCTCTCCCTGTAACTGTTAAAAATATAAGTATGACGGCTTGCAAAAGAGTGCAGTGTAGTCACCTATTAATATAAAGTGCAAGTAAACAGTGTAAGACAGATTCTTCTAGTACTGTGTAATTACATAAGTGTGATGTAGCCTGTAATCCAAAAATAAAAATGAAACAAGTCTGATATAAAGATGTTCCACCTGTAATATAATAGTATATAACCTGCAGCAGGCTGAAAATTACAGCTACACAAGCTGAGTAAAACACATGTGTGAAATATATCCCCGTTTAAATTCTGAAACATGACACAAGTGAGACTGTTGGAAAGGATTGTTATAACCAAGTAAAACATGTCAATAAAGCATAGAATTAAGTACCATCCTGAATTTTAAAAATAAAACAAGTGAGAGTGTGAGAAAGAGATATGAATCCATCAATAAAGTTGTAATAACTCCTGAATAAAGTATACTGCAGTCAGTACAGAATGAAATGAATGTGACAGGCACAACCAAACAGTGAAATGTGTGGAATAAAGTACTGAAGCTGGAATGTGTGTCCCACAATTTGGATATGTTGCTCTCAGTTTGCAATATGCAGATAGTATGGTTGAATGAAATACCAAACATCCACAGTTGTCTAAAGCCATATAAAGCAAATGTAGCAGGATGCTGTAGCTGAACAGAGCCAGATATGAATGTGTATGAATAAAAATGAAATGTATATTGATGTAACAGTAACATTCCTATCACCAACATGCATAAGTTTACACATAGGAAACTGTAGTCAGACCTGTAGTGTGTGTATATATCTGCAGCTAGTAGAAATGTACAGCATTTGTATAGGTATTTGAAGTTGTTAATGAAATATTTCTTCACCCTACCCCATAACCACAAATAATCCATTCCACGTGAAATGGGTATGTGTATTCACAATTAACTCCCCTGGACAATTGTCCTGTTGGTTCATACATATTTGCATGTACGTTGATGCATGTGCCCTGTTCATACATCCAAACCTGATGGCCTGTTGCCATCAATAAACCCTGCATGTTGTTGGATTGTGTATTGTTGTTCAAATTATGCATGTGTTATGCTTGCTGTTTAATGGCTTGAATTTATGGGTGTTTGGTTAATGGGAATACTAATGCATGCTGTTACAACTAATTGTGAATGGCATTGCACGTTACTAACCCAAACTGTCATTAAATAATGCAAAACATAGGACAACAGGGAAGGCGGGTTCCAGCGGACCCACCTCTCCCACGTCAGCTGGCGAGTGCACCTGGCAGTAGTGCCCAGGCCGGACCCTCCTCCTGTGGCCCTGTGCCACCTGCAGGTGGAAGTGCTGCAGGGGATGGGGCTCGTCCCCCCTCTGCAAGTGTGGCTGGAGTAGAACATCCACTCACCCTCTGTAGTGTCCGGACTGTGGTGCATAGGGAGATCAGGCACACTGTGCTTGGGTGCTTACGCCAGCTTGAGGCATGGGTGGCATAACTCACGGGCATGCCTGCTGCCCATCCTACACAGCCCCCAGCATAGCCCCGTCCTGGGCACTGAAGGCACAGTGGCAACTGCCCATGGGTGGGGATCTCAGTTCCACTGTTGCCATCTGTGGGCTCATGGGCTCGAGATATCCAAACATCCGTCCCCGTCAATTGTGTAACCCACCCACATGTGTCATTCACCACCCCTGTATGCATCTTGTTTGTCTTGTCTGTTAACCTCCCCTACCTAACTCCCCAGCTATACCGACTTCCTGTACCTGACATACCACTCTCACCTGAAAAAAAAAAGGGCACTCTGTACCCTCAAAAACATTACGCCCCATACATAGCTGCCCATTTTGCACACATGCCTGCTGGACATGTAAACTGGCAATTACAATTGGCTGTACAACAAATATTGTTGTCCTCACACCTCTCTCAGGGGTGGAAGGTATCAAATTTCACACCAAATTACAAACATATGCACAGCTGTTGCTGACGAAGAAATGGGCAGCTATGGGCCTTTCCTACATCCCTCCTGCAAAACCCAAGCTTGTTTTCCTACTGTCCTACCCTCTTTGTGCCCCCTGTTTCACCACTTTCCTATCTCCCCATTTTCTTTTCTGTAAAAGAAATTAGTGTGGGTGTGCGCGAGAGTAAGCACTTTTATGCAGTAGTAAGTGGGTGTGCGCTTCTGTGCGCTTAGCTAAGCGTGTGTGCGCAAAGCTAAGCGGCCGTGCGCATGCGTGACCTCCGCGCAAACCAGCGCTAACCCGCTTACAACTGCTTAAAAGTGCCTTGGTCACTCTGAATGACAAGGCTTGTAGTTTTTTCAGCAGCAAAATAAAATACCTCCGTCAGTCTCGAATCCAGGACCTTGGAAACACTAGTCTGCATGACTTACCACTAAGCCATGACTGCTATACAAGAACATTGTGCTGAAACAAATATATCATGAAATAGTATGAATTAATGTAAAAGTTCATAGGTTCATAGGTTCATAGGTTGGTACTAGGTTATTAGCCCTAGGGCCTATACAAGCCTAGCCATAACAATTCCCTGGCTATTTCTTCCCACATTATTTACTTTCCTGGACCCCTGTCTAGCAGGGCAACTGACGTGATCCCTGGGGTGAATTTCCTTTCTCCCATCCAATCGTCAAGGTTCCTCTTGAAGAGGTCCAAAGAGGCACTCTGCTTGACATGTATGGGCAATCTATTCCAGAGTCTGGGGAGTCTCTGGGTCAGGAACCTATCCCTCCAGCATGTTTTGTTTATTGTGATGACAAGGTTTAGATCCCTGGAGCGTGTAGCTCTGAGGGATTGAGATTTCTTTAAGTGTAGCATGTCCAACAGCTCTGGGTTTGACATGGCCTTGTATGTTAAGCAGAGATCGCCTCTGAGTAGACGATATGCGACAGAGTATAGCTGGAGTTTTTTAAGGCGGTCAGTGTAGGGCATCTGCTTTAGGCCTGTGATTCTTTAGTGAGGTATTTCTGAGGCCTTTCCAGTTGTTGCAGATGTCTTGAGAGGTACATACCAAATGGGGCGTTGTATTCTATAATGGGTCTAATGAGGGATGAGTACAGTGGGACAATGACCTCCTTTTTTCTGGATGAAAAGCCCTTCGTGATGAGGTGTGCCACATTGAAGGATTTCCTGACTGTTGTGGCAGTGTGGTTATCGAAGGTGAGACCACTGTCCACCTGTGTCCCTAAGTCTCTTATCACACTTTCTGTGTTTAGTGTACTGCCACCTATATGGTAATTCATGGATACATGTTTTTTCCCAAAGGGGATAACAATACATTTCTTGGCATTGAGCTTGAGCCCATGGCTCTGGCACCAAGCATCTTTTGTAGAGTATCCACATCATTTGGGGATTCAATAATGGCTCCCAGTTTGCAGTCATCTGCAAACTTTGTTAGCCAGAGTCCCTTAGTGTTGATCTGTACTTCAGAGAAGTAGATGCCAAACAAGAGCGCCCCCAGGACTGAACCCTGAGGTACTCCACTTGTCACTTGTCTGGAGCTGGATTTGGACAAGGCAATATAGCAAGTCTAGTACACAAAGCATGTCATGTATATTTACTGTCAAATCTAGTGGATTTGTAAAATATTACTGTGTGATGAGAAACAGCCATGCTAGTTGGTAGCTAGTAGATAATAATGTCACAGTAGCATCTGGCAAGTCACACACATACTCAGAGCAGGATAAACACTGCCATAGTTTAATAGTTAAGAGCCCAGACATAGCAACTGTGACTGAGTTACAGGGATGTCCCTGATGTGAAAACAAATGTCAACTGTACCCCACTGACACCCTGTGAAATGTACTAACAGTAGGCAGAAAGGTGTAACTACACATGCAATGGTAACTATGAATTACTGAAAGTATGCACCACTTGCATGTCAGAAATGGTGTAGTAATACATATGCTCGAAATAACCCACAGTCACAACTGCAGAATATCAGAATATTTCATTGCAGTATCCCACTGATATGTACCATTCCATGAGGCTGATAAAAGATGCACCTGAGAGTATATGAGGCCTGCTCAGCAGCATGATCACATACCCTTGTAAGTGCCAAGGCCCACACCATGGCCAGACCACATTGCATGCAGTAACACTCTACCACAACAAACACATAGGGAATTGCTGCCCAAACAGATATAGCAAGCATTACAAGCTGTGAATGTAAATGGAAAATAGGAAAGCAATAGCAACACATTACAGGAAAGACACCTAGCAGGCATACAAGGAGTGAATGTAAAGGCCAAATATTGAAGCCATAGCAACAGATTGCAAGAGCCACCGCTATATACCAGTTACACCACAATCCCCACAGGAAAGCACACACACCCATATACACAGTATTTTCTAGACATAGGTGTCAGTTTACATACACACGGAGAAGAGGACACTGAAGGAAGGAATACACAGCTTACAGAACAACATGTATTGCAGTGTCTACAACGCAACCTGAAATATGAGAGACATACCAACCCTTACACTCACAGAACAGTGTCCACAGCAAACCAGCATGGTCCCCACCCTGATAATCTGAAAGGGCTACGCCTACCTAACAGACCTTTATATAGCACTGTCCTGAAATCACAGTGAGAACTGCAATCACTACACAACAGGCTGCATGCAATTAGTAAATGCTGGCTAACAATTGGTGCAGAGGCCATCACATGGACATGTGCAGATACCTACAAAAGCTTCCTGTACTCCCAGTCCACACATGCAATACTTTCATTGCACCCTCTGGAGGTAGAGGCAGAGAGAGAGAGAGAGAGAGAGAGAGAAAGAGAAAGAAAGAAATAAAATAAAAAAAAAAAACAGTAACAGCAAATCAAAGAGGTTGACAGCAGGCCAAGTAACTGCAAGCCTATGCAAACAGCTGCAACAAACACAGGTAATGTAAAGTACTAGTATAATAGTCTACATACTGTGAATGCTCCAGATGTGTTATTGGTCTGTATCTATGTATATGAAGATGTGCATAGGGCTAGGGACATGCTGCAACTGTCACTGAAGGCTCTACATACATATGTATGTGAAGGTAGCTATGTGCACATAGCAATGTAGGTTGTAGTGCAATGTACAAGTAGGTTGTACAGTAATGGACGTTCATCAGTACATTACTGTGTGTATACATATGTGGAACTAAAAGAGTGTATATATATATATATATATATATATATATATATATATATATATATATATATATATATATATATATATATCATGTGTATACATATGTCTATCGAGATATGTATGTATATATATATATATATATATATATATATATATATATATATGTGTATATATATAATATGCATATGTGTATACATAGATAGAGAGGGATGTAGAAATACATAGACATATATAGTTTCACAGTGTCATAGTCTAGTACTAGGCTATCTGCAGACAGTGTACAGAATAGATTTAGACAATTGTGCCTCTGTATAGTAGTGACACAGTGAAGACCCCCTTACATAATAGCATTAGTTTACTGTGCCTCTGTCTAGTAGTGACACAGAGATGACCTCTGGTGTAAACCTATGATCTCCCATCCACTCATCAAGAATTCACAGGAAGAGAGTCAGTGAGGGTCTCTGCCTAACATGAACTGGCATCCTGTTCCAAAGTATGGGAACCCTCTGAGTTATGGATCTGTCCCTACAGCATGTCCTATTCATATTTGTGCTGAGGTTTAAATCTGTAGCTCTTGTGGTTCTGATGGATTTGTATTTTACAAGGTGAAACATGTCCATCAATTCCTGATCGGACATGGCCTTGTACGTCAGGCACAGATCACCTCTAAGTAGGCGGTATGCTATGGAATGGAGCTGGAGCTTCTTTAGTCTGGCAGCATATGACATTTGTTGGAGACCCTTGATCCTCCTGGTGAGGTACTTATGGGGTCCCCCTAGCTGTTGCAAGTGCCAGGTAAGGTACATACCAAATGGGGCATATTACACAGTCATGGGTCTGATAAGGGAGGAGTATAGGGGTACAATTACCTCCTTTGATCTGGATGTGAATCCCTTCATGATAAGGTGGGCAAGGTAGGCAGTCTACCCAACCACTATGGCAACGTGGGTGTCAAATGAGAGGTCAGCATCGATTTGTGTCCCCAGGTCTCTGATTACTTTGTCTGTACTCAGTGGGTTACTGTCTATGTGATATGTGGGTACCTTGTCTTTCCCAAAGGGTATGACTATACGTTATTTGGCATGCAGTTTAAGGCCATGACTCCGGCAACAGTTGTCGGTTTCAGTGAGGCCTTCCTGTAGGATGTATGTGTCAGCTGGTGTATCGACTATGGCGCCTAGTATGCAGTCATCTTTGAACATTGTCAGCCACTACCCTCCCATGTTTGCTTCCACATCTGAGACATAAATGCCGAACATGAGGGGTCCCAGGACAGAGCCCTGTGGGACACCACTTGTGACTGGCTGTGAGTCTGACATGGCACCAGTGATTATGACTTTAGGGTTTCTATCTGTTAGCCGGTTTTCAACCCATCTTGTGACATATGGATTCACATTTAAGCTGTTGAGCATGTCTATGATGCCAGAGTGGGGTATTGTGTCGAAAGCTTTAGC
>NC_056751.1:670663789-670753678 GCF_019279795.1 Protopterus annectens | reverse complement strand
GGACATGTAACTATGCATTAGCAGGCAAGCCTATGCAAATGAGGGGAAGGATAGTGAATCCAGGCTTTCCCCAGGGTGTGAGGCAACTCCCAAAAATGCAAGAGTATAAATAGCTGGGTGCAAGACTAGGATATAGGTGGCATCATGGGAGGTGTCAGGCATACTGTAAGTGGATTGGAGCCCTGTGGCACAGGATTGCTCCTAGCTTAGCACAGCTCAGCTAGGGGTGTGTCTAAACCTGCCTAGCACTCTTTACAAAGTGTAAGAGGGTGTGCAGACCACGCATCGGGTTTTACAGGAAGAAATAGGAAGTTAAACCAGGAAATAGCAGCTCTGTGCATATTTGAGCACTTCGTTTGTGAGGCGTGCACACGGGCTTAAACAGGGAGGCAAAGGGAAGGGAAAACAGCAGTAGGAAAGTAATCAAGGAGAACTAGCTTAGCTGGCAGGTGAAATGTATCAGAATCAGCCAATTACAGAGGCAGCAGACCAGCCCAGCCCAGCACAACACTATAAACTATGCAAACACCTCTCCTCCTTGTTTTTTCCCAAAAACTCTGCACCACCATTGTATACGAATGGGGAAATGTTACAAAATGAAAGCAAGAGAAAAAATGTTATGGGCTGCTTTTGCTATCATAAACCAGCATGTGCAAGAGGCTGAGGGTGGTGAGGATGTGAATGCTGCTGAGCAACCCACAGTGAGGCGACAGAGAAGAATATAAAGAACCAGGGTAACCTACCAAGGGCTATATGAGCTGGAGATAGTGGAGCGCTATAGGGTGGACAGGGACCTCCTACAGCAAATTGTTGAGCTGTGCCACCCACGCCTCACACACAGAACTAACAGAGGGGAACCCATGCCAGTGAATACCAAGGTATATGTAAGCCTAAGAATACTAGCTACAGGTACCTTCCAAAGGCCAACTGGGGATATGAATGGGATTTCACAGGCATCAGCATCCAGGGTACTCCACCAGTTCCTGGATGCCATGTCAGCACATGTCGGTGAGTATGTATATTTCCCCATCACCCGTGAGGCGTTGGCCAGCAATATGTGTCTCTTCCACCAAATAGCAGAATACCCTGAGGTAGTGGGTGCAACAGACTGCACACACATATGCATCAAAACACCACCTGGTGAGTGTAGTAGGGTCTACATCAACCACAAGGGCTTCCCCTCCATCAACTGCCAGGTTGTGTGTGATGCCCAGGGCATAATAATGAATGTGTGTGCTGGCCGCCCTGGAAGCTATCACGATTCCCACATCTGGCATCTGATGCAGCTGTACCAGAGATTTGCCAATGGGGACATCCCACACAGTCACCTAGTGGGGGATGCTGGATATGCACTGGAGCCATGGCTGATGACACCCATCAGGAACGCACACACACCCGAACAAGAATGAGGCACATGCACTAACACGAATCATAATAGAGCATGTGTTTGGGATGCTCAAGTCACAGTTCTGGTGCCTGGACAAATCTGGTGGAGCCTTGCAGTACTCACCAACTACATGTATCCAAATTGTCCTTGTATGTGCCATGCTACACACTATGATCCTGTGGAAACAGCTGCAGCAGGAACAGCATGGGACAGGGCCACACAGCTCCCCACCATTGCCAAGGCCTGCACAGGCACAGAGTGACTTGGAGGAGGAACAACCTGAGCCTGCCCCAGTAGGCAGAAGGAGGCATGCCCAGTATGCCCTGGCCTTGGCAAAGAGGCAACACATAGCACATGCACTGACACAGTAGGGACCCAGGGAATGACACCTCTCTGACTCACACATACAGTAAAAGGGATGCCAAATATGACACTACCTGTTCTCAACCATGTATAGGGAGGGAGTGTACTATGTGCATCCAACATAGGCAGCCCTGCAGCACCACCCTCAATACTGGGACACCTACAAGGTAAGTGACTCACACATGCCAGTTGGGGGGGACAGATACCCAACAACAGTTACAGACAGCAAGATAGGTGTAGACAAGCACAAACAAATGTTGTACTGTGGCCTCTGAATGAGCCCTATGGGTAACCCCTCCCCCAGGCCTACACAGACAGACTACAGCAGGCCAGGCAGTTGGATGTAAATTGTGAAGGCTAGGAAGTCAGAAAATAATATGTAGGTAATTAAAACTAAGATCTGTAGTACACTGGTTTGCCTCTAGCCAGCATGATAGGTAAGACTACAGACTGAAATGGAGTACCTGACATACCAGTACAGTCCTAGCAAATGTGTACAAGTGTCAGGTGTGCCCCCCCATCCTACGTACACTTATAGTAACAGTCAGGTGTGCCCCCCCACTCCTGTGTCAAAATGTAGAACTAGTCTGGTGTGCCCTCCCCCATCCTACATAGAAATATAGTAACAGCCAGGTGTGCCCCCCAATCCTGTGTAGAAATGTAGAAATAGGCAGGTGTGCCCCCCATCCTACATAGAAATATTGTAACAGTCAGGTGTGGACCCCCCAAACCTGTGCAGAAATGTAGAAACAGTCAGGTGCCCCCCCTGCTATGCAGAAATGTAGCAACAGTCAACGCCAAATGACCGATGGATATCCTGCAGACACAGCATGCTACCTGTTGGTGTACAAGGTCAGCACCGCAGTACAAACTACCTGGACTTGATCCACACATGCAATACAGATCGTCATACTGGGCATGCTCACACACCTGGAGGAATGAAGGCAATGTCAGTCAACAACATACTGAAAGATCATACTGGGCATGCTCACACACTTAAACACATGAAGGCCATGTCTGCAAACACCAGTGGACCAGACATATCTGGCAGTCACAGTTCTTAGTGCAGACACATGTCAGTATGCACCACTCCTGCCTCGCACACACACACTGGATAGGACTACAGACATATATGTAAGGAGAATACACTATAATAAGCCAAAGGTAGATGGACATAGATGTGTGGGAGAGGGTGACCGTGACAAGGAGCCATCCAGGCCTGTCTCACCCAGTACACAGCCAAAGGGCCCCAAACACATGAGGTGCAGATGTCACTCACTGCAAATACTAGCCACCAGTATCTGTCAGCATGACAGACTATGTGGTGCACGTGCCAGCTGTGCAACATGACTGTACAAGGAAGTAGTCATCTAGTAGCTGTATACACGTACCTGTAACATATGACCCCGTGTGTGCCCACATGTGGCATGTCAATCCCTACATGAATGGGTTATGGCCCATGCACACACCGCCCTCCCCATAGCAGTATTATGACAAGCCTGCTGAGGTCATCCAATGTGAAATACACCTTTGGGAGAGTTGTAGCTCAGTAATCTCCATGGTGCATCCCATAACTGTGTACTGCTGTAGTGATAAACTAGTTAGGTAGTAGTTCTAATCCCAGACTTAGCAACTGTGTGAGTGTGTGTTTGTGTATCTGTCTGTCTCCGACTGTGTAGAGAGAAATGCTTTTTAAGCTACTCACACTCTGTACAATTCATATACTCAACTGTGGCAAGGCTGCTGATGTCACTCACCTAGAAATACACCTCTGGAAAAATCATAGCCCATTAATCTCTGTAGTGCATTCTGTAACTGCGTACTGCTGTAGTATGATAAAGTAATTAAGTAGGTGTTCTAATCCCAGACCTGGTATTTGTGTGTGCGTGTGTCTGACTGAGTAGAGAGCAATGCTTTTTAGGCTACTCACACTCCATACAATTCATATACTTAACTTTGCAAGGCTGCAACCAATGCACTTTATAAACATACGTTGGTACATCCAAGTGCTTCCTTTAATTTTATTATTTTTGACAAAATTACTGCACACAGATCAAACAAAATGGGCTGGCATGACATACTGAACAGAAAAGAAAAAAAGTGGATTATTAAACTCGGTGGATTATTCCCTCCGGGTCTTAACGAGCACCTATAATCACTACTCATGTGATTAATTAATTATATTATATAAATGAGTATTGCATTTGTTCTCCTTACACTGATGAAGGCATTGTTATTTTTGCCGAAACTGGTCTGATTTATACTCATTTTTTCTATATGTAGTTTATACTACATTTAAATAAAGTAACTTTGGTACTACAGCTGCTGGTCTTATTTGTGTTTTGGAATCTGTTTATATTGAGTCCTTGCAGCCGCCATACCTGCAGAGGGTTTTGTTTCTTCTGGTTTCCTGAGTAGAGAGCAATGTTTTTAGGCTACTCACACTTCGTACAATTCATATACTCAACTTTGGCAAGGCTGCTGATGTCACTCACCTAGACATACACCTGTGGGAAGTGTACAGCCCAGGAACCTCTGTAACTGCGTACTGCTGTAGTGTAGTAATGTCGTTGGGTAGATGTTCAAGTCCCTGACTTGGCAACTTTGTGTGTGAATCTGACTGAGTAGAAAACAATGCTTTTTAGGGTACTCACACTCCTTAGAATTCATATACTCAACTTTGGCAAGGCTGCTGATGTCACACACCTAGAAATACACCTCTGGGAAGGTTGTAGTTCAGTAATCTATGTAGCACGTCCTGTAACTGTGTACTGCTGTAGTGTGATTTAGAACTGTGGTAGGGTTCCATCTCCACCCATGGCAGTTCTGGATGTTTTGTGTGTGTTTCAATGTCTGTGTATGGAGCAATGCATTATAGGCTACTCACTCGCAGTACATTTAAAATGCCCTACTTTGGCAATCCTGCTGATGTCATTCATTGTGAAATACAACTTTGGGGGAAAAGTTATTTCATAATCCCTGTGGTGCTACCTATAACTGCTCCATGCTTTAGTGGGATATAGGCCTTGGGCAGGGGTTCTATACCCACACATGTCGGTTGTGGATGTTTTGTGTGTATCTCACTGTCTGTGTAGGGAGCAATGCATTTTAGGCTAGTCACTAGCAGTACAGTTGAAATGCCCTGGTTTGGTAATCCCGCTGATGTCATTCTTTGTGAAATACACCTTTGGGGAAGGATTTCTCTAGTAAGCCCTGTGGTGTGCCCTATAACAGCTCCATGCTGTAGTGTGATATAGACCTCAGCCTGGCGTTCCATACCCACACATGTCACCTGTGGATGTTATGTGTGTGTCTCATGTCTGTGTAGAGAGCAATGCATTTTAGGCTAGTCACTCGCAATACAGTTGAAATGCCCTAGTTTGGTAGTCCTGCTGATGTCATTCATTGTGAAATACAACTTTGGGGAAGGGTTTCTCTAGTGATCCCTGTGGTGCATCCTTTAACAGCTCCATGCTGTAGTGTGATATAGACCTTGGTCAGGGGATCTATACCTATACATGTCAGTTGTGGATGATTTGTGTGTGTCTCACTGTCTGTGTAGGGAGCAATGCATTTTAGGCTAGTCACTTGCAGTACAGTTGAAATGCCCTAGTTTGGTAATCCTGCTGATATCATTCATTGTGAAATACACCTTTGGGGAAAAAGGGCACCTGTAATGTCTGGGGCGAGTACTATAACTGCATAGTGCTGTAGTGTAATAAACTAGTTAGGTAGGGGTTCTACTCCCAAGCATGACAGGTGTGTGTTTGTGTGTGTGTGTGTGTGTGTGTGTGTGTGTGTGTGTGTGTGTGTGTGTGTGTGTGTGCGTGTGTGTGTTTGTACCTCATATCCTGTGTATAGGTGGTTGTAAGTGCGTGACACCTGTGGGCAATGTGGAGGGGGTTTTGCTTATTTCTTTTATGGTGGCCCTACTATATATCACAGTGTTAACCATACAGGGATAATACATGTAAATTAGCTGAGAGGCTGGGGTGTAAAGCCATACCCATAAATGTGACATCAAGACCAGCCAATCAGAGTTAGCAACCCCACTATAACCCAGGGCACACACTCAACCCATGCGTCATACGCACACACATGCCTAGGCAACAGCCAATATGTGGGTAGTACACTGCATATTGGCCACTGATAGTAACTATGCTGTGATAGCAGTGGGCTACAGATGGCATGTCACCCTGCCCATCTGTCCAATATGCACATACATGCAAACAGTGCACCTCCGCCATGTTGTCCAATGGACACCTGCACCACCTGTGGTGCCTTCACATCTGACTGACAATGGACATACCATGCCTGACAACATGCCCTGTATGGACAGATGTCACTGACATCAGGGATTGCTGTTAGCATGCTATTAATGTAGGTGCAGGGTAAACCTGCTGCCCATTACCAGTTCCTGCCACAGGTGGGCAAGTTTGGCATATCTGATGATAATCTGTGTTCACAACATGGGCCAGACACCCCAGGTGCAGTTCCACATATCACTGTACATGCATGTGGGAGGTGTGCACATCCCAGACATCATCCATGTCATGGAGTAAGGAACACATACATGGCAAGCGATGCACAGCATTGGCCACACATAATAGTCACCCAGGTGACTGGATATGGGATGCAATATTCACCTGTGTGGGCAAATGCAGAAACTACAGGCCTGAGCCACAATGCAGACCATTGTCATGTGGCCTGATGCCAAGGTATACCCACTGCCTACCCTTGTACAGCCTGCTGGCACAGTTGACCACCACACACCCGTGCAGACATGCACCCATGCATGTCATAACTGGCACCCTGTGTGTTCTTGTGTGTGTTGTATGGTGCATATGTCCACATCCATACTCACTACAACCCCCCAGGGATACTGAAGCATGCTGTCTGATACCTCCTCATACTCTTTGCCCATATGACTTCCGTATGACCCGTGTGGTGCATGTGATACCTGCACATTGATGTGTTGTGGCAATCCCACTAGTGATGAGTTGCACTCCTGGCCCTGCCAAGTGTGTCAATGTGTGTGAATCCCTGTGTGAGTGTGCCTGTGTTGACACTGGCACCTGTTCATGCAGACTGGCACGTGTACGTCACCTACCATATATCTACCATATCCTTGTTGCAGATGTCACTCACCATCACATATATGTTCTGAGTGCTCTACAGCAAGTAACCCATGTGGCGCATCCAATGACTGCATTGAACTGTGATAGCACTACATATTTGTCGGGGGTTTGATACCCTGTGCTGGTAGGTGTGTGACACAAACATGCTTCAGTTTTACTCTCCCACCCCTCCCTGACATGTATTTGCCTCTGTCTGCCTCCCCACTTCCTCTCTGGTGGCTGTGGAGATCCACACCTCCTTTGCTTAGGCAGCAGCATGTGCATTTTAAGTGATGCTCATGATCAGCTGATGGCCTCTGCATGAATTGCAGCCCTCCCCTAGCTGATTGCATGTGGAACAGCTGTGGTAACTTTCCCATAGCCAGTTGCATGGAAACACACTCCAATACCTAGGAACATCATGGTGGTGTTGGCCCTTTCAGTCACTGTGAGCAGGAACTAGATCTGTTGTTTGGCAAACAGCATCTCAAATGGATTGGGGATTTACCTCTAACAACAAACACTGTGGAAAGAGGGCAACAAACAGGAGGGGGATGTGCCTGACCTGACTACAGACTGTAAATGCTATTATACTGCATTTGGAGTAATGTTGGCTTAACAGTGTTTGTCTGGATATGCCTGTCGTAGATGTTGCAATACCTGCAATGTCAGTTCCATGTATATGAGGAATCCCCTTCTGCAGGGTCATCTGCAGACTGGGCAGTGTTGTGCCTTTGGTTTCATGTGTTAGCCACGGTGCATCTATCTGTGTAATGCATAAGGTAGTGTGAGGACTGCAGTCTGTAGATGGTGAAGGCTGTGACAGTTACTGACTTCATATCCCTCATAGGACATATGTTACAACAAACCCCATTACAATGGTAAATTTATGATGTTATCACAGCAACATGTCTATACTGGCCTTGTGTATGTGCTGTCAGCCACACCTTTGTCAACCTTTGTACATATGTCATGCATGAAGTGGTGCATATGTGCTGTGCACCATAAATAGTGTCATCATATTTGATAACAAGCCAGTGATATATCAGATTGCTACACATGTCATGCACAGTAGGGGTTATATTTCATGACATACCCTGGACATTCTGTGGATGTTTGTACAATACTGAGGTCTATGTTGTGATGGTGAATGTCGGCAGTGTGTATATTGTTAATATGTACTTTAGCCTGTGTACAGATTGTGGTAGATGTCATTGTTCTAGCTCCCCTTCTATCTGATGTTACATGCTGCCCCACTGTATGGTACCATTTTGCTGTACATGTTTGTAGGGCCATACACACACATGCCCCATACCACAGACAGCCATTAGACCAAACTGTGTAGCAGCCCAGTATATGAAGAGTCATTCTGTGAGTGGCACATATGAGGATGGTGTAGAACAGATAGTTCATACACTGTAATATTATGCTAGCTTACCATATGTGGCTGTGGCTGTGTTCACATTGGTTGTAGTTATGCACTTTCACACAGGTGTATCTTACCCTGTGCTGTGACATGGCTGTTGAGCCTGCTATATATGCAGGTACATGTGCATTCCCCCATACGAGATGTAGGCCAGTGTTGAGCCAGTCTGCCTGTAGCCTGCGCAGTACATTGTTACATGCCTAGCAGCTTAGTGTACTCACCCAGTGAGATGTCATGTGCAGATACTTGCCAGATGTACTGCTGCCGGGCCTCCCTTAAAAGTCATGTATGTCAGACAGAGCAGTGGGATGCTGTACAGATGTATGTCAATATCTAGTGGGTAGTATGTGTCCATGGCACCCCTGTGCCAGCAGTCATTATATGTCAGGCCAGACAGGAGTGTGTAAATCCAAAACCTATGGTGGCAAATGTATACCAGTCATTATGTGTTATACCCATCTACATTGCTGTCTACATTCATATCGTCAGGCCTGGAACACATGTTGTGCACTAAGGGAATATGTGTACACCTCTATACTGTACAGGGTGTGTCCGAAGTTCCACATATATTGGCCAATATCTCTGCTGCACTCCACAGGGGCATTACATGCTAGTGTCGGTAATTTACAATGATTTCCTTAGGATGTCTGTCAGTAGCCAGTGGCACACATGTTATAAGCAGATGTCACCTTCCACACACACCATATCTGTGAACACAATCCCAATGACAGTAGCAATAGTCCAGTAATATATCTGCTACACATACCTGACATCCTCTTGTACTATGACTTTGGGACTAAAGGGGCTGGGGTAGGGCTACACTCCATGTCCAGGACATATGGTGGAAATATATGTACATATACTTATCCAGATAGCCAAATATATATAAATACATGTGTACTACTTCCAATTACCACTGTCACGGCAACCACCCACTATAAATCTCTACAGCATGTGGGCATGGTCCCTTTACATTTCCTGTGTGATGGACATCCTTCCTGTGTGTGGGCATCAGTGTTACAGGCAGCAGGTAGCAATACCTCCTACAGCAGAACCTGCACACTCAGAGTGGCCACATATTTGTAGGAGGATCAGGAACTACAGACAGACTGTGAGTAGAGTTGTGTTATGCTTTCTATAGTACTGGTGTTACAGGGTGTGTCTGTGTGTGTGTGTGTGTGTGTGTGTGTGTGTGTGTGTGTGTGTGTGTGTGTGTGTGTGTGTGTGTGTGTGTGTGTGTGTGTACATACAAGTCTACCTTGCAATGCAGTCTGTCTGCATAGCTTACTACTGTGGGCCTATCCTCTTGCTGGACAGAGGTATGCATATCATGTCTTCTCCATCCACCACACAGGTTCTGAGTCTGATATTACACTGGCAGTGTGCATGCTATCAGTACATGGCTACATCCATTTCTGTTTCTAACCTCAATTCCCTGACTAAGGGCATGTTGCAGACTATCCTGTAACACCACCAGCCACTTGCTTAGTGTTTGGCAACAGTGTTCTACATATGTGCCTGTGTTTCAGCCTCTGTCCTCCATCTACATACCAAGCTTTGCACATATGTCATGCTGTTGGGGGTTGTTCTGTAGTGGGCTGTGAGTATATCACACTGCCATTGCTGCCATTAGTCCACTGCTGTTGTATCCCCCACACATACAGTGGGGCTGGGGGCCATATATGTGTGGGCGTCACCTACACAATACATGTGTGCCCTTATGCACTCCAGAGGCCAGTGTATGTAACATTGGTATATGGGTCTGTATTATTGAATCTAGGTGGGGAGCACCATAAAAGACCTAGGCTGTTACAAAATGTGGGGGCGTCAGGGATGAGCTGCCACAAGGTATCTGGATGTACAGTTGTACAGTACCATATACTTCACCTATATTGACATTACTTACATGAATTGGGGTACTGCAAGCCTACTGCCTCCTGCCATACAGACTGTTCTGTTTGTCAGTGTGATCATGATGGTGTCAGTTATGCCCTGTTATGTACCAGTTACAACCCATTTGATCACAAAACGTCTTTACCTCCTACTGAGTTTGTACAGAGTGTAGATAGAGGCTGCTGAACTACACACATGCAGGACATACTGCTGATTGTTTGGTATTCTGTGGCCCAGTCTGTCTTCACTATTGTACAATTTGAAGGGCTTGGCCTGGACAGCAACAGTTGTGAACCTTTCCAGACTACTGTATTAGTGTAACTATTTCACAGTTGCAGTACTCTGTTTATATGGTTGTCAGTATCTGAACAGCTATATGACATGGCATATAGAACTGTTATAGTACACAATTAAACTATTCCCATTTCTGCAAACCTGTGTCTGGTGTCTTTCCTATGACCTTTCTATGGGTATATGTTGCAGGGAACGACTGACATTTGTATGGGTGGCCCATACAGTGTCCAGTTGTTCAGGTGTTAACTGTAGGCATAGTGGCTGTTCCATATTGTGTGCACCTTCTACATATGTATTTTACTTTACATATATCTGTGTGTGTATGTGTAGTCACATGTATATATATATATATATATATATATATATATATATATATATATATATGTATATCTGTATCTGCATATCTGTGTCTATGTATCTGTATCCTGGGGATGTTGATGGCTTCCACATATTACATGTCCTATGGGAGGCAGACTGTACTTGGTAGTGTATTGCAGGATGCACGTGTTTGGCTGTGGAGAGGATGCCTATTCGTACAAGACGTATAGTGTGTGGGGCCTCTCAACCTCATTAACGGTGCATGTGGACATATTTGTTTTTGTTAATCTACCATTGCTATCTACAGATGTATGGCCACATATACCTATATATATATATATATATATATATATATATATATATATATATATACATATATATCTGCTAACATATATATATATAACTATGTCCGCATATACCTACATAGATATATATCTGTGTGCACATATGTAACTTACTCTGTATATGTAGACATATAGGTGTAGACACATATATGTGTCGATTGAGGCATATGCATGTATAGATGTGCATATATAGTGATATATATGTATATAGAGTTAGAAAAACAAAACAAAAAAAAATATATATATATATATATATATATATATATATATATATATATATATATATATATATATATATACATATATAGATATGTTGTATCTGTTTAGATTTTAATATAGTTACACACACAGACATCTAGGTGCTGGTATACATTCTCCGTACTGTTGCATGACAGGACTGGATGATATGTTTCTGAAAACATTGCATTTCTGCGTATCTGTCGTGGCTTAGTGGTACATCACTTTGTCTAGAATGTGTGGGGTCCTTGGCTTGAACCTTGCAAGAGCTGTTTATTTTGTTGCTGGGCAGAACACAGCCCATTGGATACAGAGTGATTAAGGCACTTTAAAGCAGTTGTAAGCAGGTTTCCGTGGGTTTGACAGAGCTAAGCATTGCCTACACAGGTTAAGCAATTTAGAAGGTAACTGAGTGTATGAAAATGTAAGCGGAGGTTAGGAGTGCTTACCATCGCACAAACCTGCATAAATCCACTTACAACTGCTTTAAAGTGTCTTAATCACTCTGTATCCAATGGGCCGTGTTCTGCCCAGCAACAAAATAAACAGCTCCTGCAAGGCTCAAAACCAGTATCCTGCACACCATACACAAAGTGATTTACCACTAAGCCATGGCAGATATGCATAATCATGATATTTTCACATACATATCATCCATCCCAGGTATTCAACACTACAGGGAATGTATTCCACCATGTAGATGTATGTGTGTGTGTGTATATATATATATATATATATATATATATATATATATATATATATATATTTTTTTTTTTTTTCATATTTAAATGGATATAATATATCTATATATGTAGATATAGCTATAGAAATATATACACATATATATATATATATATATATATATATATATATATATATATATATATATGCCAGTATATACATATATACATAGATACACATACATCTATAGATATATATGTATACATCCATATGTCCACATATATACAGCACTAAAATACATATATGTAAGCATATATATGGTTCACCTTTCAAATGGAGAAAATTATGTCTCCGAAAGCTGGAAGGCTGAAAGTATGTTTTCAACATTGCACAATATTGCAATAAATGCATCGAATGTGCAATGAGAGAATGTCAGTATGCATTCTCTCATTGCAGAATCGGCAATTTGGGTGCAGATGGAACTATAGTGGGGATGGGGTAAGTTTGCCTTTCCCCATTGTAGTGTGAACTTGGAGTTAGTATATCAAAGTAGGGGGGTTGTGGAGGGCCTATCCCCCAGATGGGGGTGCAGGGGGGCTTGCCCCCCTGCATTACAATATGTATTCCAACTTGTAGTTCGAGAGTCAGCAAATCTGCTTTTAGATTTGCTGAGTTTTGAACTGTGGGGCAATTAGAAATGATGGATTGGTCCTTTTGGTTCACAGAAAGGGCTGTTCGAAGAAATCATTGTCTCCCTTTCAAAGGTAAACACATATATATCTATATAGGTATATATGGACATACATCTGTAAATAAAATTGGGAACATAACCACAACATATATGTCCACATGCACCATTGATGGGTTGAGAGACCCAAACAACATACATCTGGCATGGATAGGTATCCCCCCCCACAGCCAAACACGTCTGGCCTGCAATACACTACCAACCTTAGCATATCCCATAACCAGGACCCTACACGACAAGGGCAGTACATGTTAACAGTGCTCCATCCCACCTGTAGGATGTCAGGCTGGCATTATTAACATATCATGCAGTACAGTCAAGTGAAGTGTCATGCTTGGGGGAACCCCCTGGACAGGCGCAGTAAGTATCTGGGATCCCTCATACAATCCAACAGTTCTACACCTGACAATGGATTCACCAATGTTGGCAAGGATGACCACAAATGTCAGCTGGGAACTACCACCCAGTAGCCTGATGACCCTGGTCTGTAGGGACATGGAACATATCAACAATGAACCCAAGGCCAATGTTACTGGTAATCGTAACACACAGGACCCCGCCAATGTTGTATTTGTTAAAGGCAGAGAATACAGCCTGAACCTGATATACCTCCTTGACGCAATCATGACAGATGTAGATGAGGGTTAGAAGGTGCACAATGCCTATGTAGACCATAGCAGGTTTTTGTACACAACCCCACATGTAGAAATGTGTGTAGATGTTAAGGGATCTACCTCTGCTCACAGAATATGTTTCCACCCGGGCTGCTTGGCAAATGCCAAAATTCCACAGGTGCCATCCCGTGGACATACAGTCCTTCACAGGTCATAGATGTGTTAATGCCCTCCTCCACACTGTAGAGGTGTGCAGCACTACTGAGGTTTTTATAACTCACTGGGTGTGCCTGTTGTGGACACATCCGCCATCATTGCCATTGTTAGTTGTTGTTTACACCATTCACAGTAGTTGAGCACCTCACACCCTCCTAAGGGTAGGGCTATGCCACCGGCAATGGCACGCTCAGGTTACTGAGGGGAGGATCGCAGTAGAGTGGGGAAAGGGACATACACCCTGCTGTTAACATATTCAGTGTCATCCACGTTGCAGACTGCATATATAGCAATGTGTGGTCGTGCCTATCCTGTCTTGGTGGGATTACATGGGCAACAGATGTGTCACCTGCATGGGGACATACCTCCATATGTACAGTCTTGTATCTGTACTGCATCCAAACCAAAGGCTTTGTGTGTTGTACCCAGCCATGTCATGTGTACCACCCACTACACTTATGCATTATACATCCTATTATTCTATGCCATATACTACATGCAAGTAAATACATATCTGTTTCACATACCTTTTATGTTTTTTCCTCTGTAACAAATATCTGAGCTTTTTTATTAAAGTTATTTCTCTCTCCTCTCTCTCTCTCTCTCTCCCCACCAGTCAGTGTCCACCAGTTGCTAATTGCATGCAGCCTGCTGTGTAGTACTTCAGATAACCACTGTCATGGCAACCCTGTGCTTTAAATTGCTGACTTTTGTGGGCGTTGTCCCTTCATCTTTCCAGTATGGATGACATCCTTCCTGTGTGTGGACATCAGTGCTACAGACAGCAGGTAGCAATAACTCTTACAGCAGAACCTGCAGACACAGGCCAAATACACATTTGGGTAAGGTTCCAGACCTACAGACAGCGTGAGTAGTGTTGTTGTGTGCATTGTATCTTTCTGGTCTTACAGGGTTTCTGTGTACATGGTACTTTTGCATCGAATGTTGTCTGTCTGCATAGCTCTGAACTGTGGGCCTATCTATATGATACCAGGAGGATTGGCTGTTAGGTTTTGTCTGTGCACCACACAAGTATTGTCCCAGATATATTAGTGGCATTCTGTCTGTTGAGTGCTATCAGTACATGGTTACATCCATTTGTATTTCAATGTCGTATTCCTGCGTAAGGGTATGCTGCAACAAATCCTGTAACACCAGCAATTTCCAGGGTGTGTAACTGCAATAATGCAAATATGGCCCTATGTTCCTGCCTCTGTCCTCCACATATATGCCAGCCTTTGTCCTGCTGTAATAGAGAAAGGGGTTGTTAGGTAATGGCCTATCATTATTTACCACTAGCATTACTGCTGTCATCCCAGTCATGTCATGGACTCCCACACCAACTGTTGGGCCAAGTCCATATATATGGGGGCAACAGCTGGAGAACACATGTGTGCCTTTGTACATTTCAGAGGTAAGTGTGTGGTTCACAGTGTTCCTTGCCCTTGTACAGCCTTTTATGGGGGGGGGGGGGGTCAATGCCATTAACCTAGGCTGTGAAACCTTTTCAGGGATATAACAGTTAAAAAAAGAGGGTTATTCAGTGTGATAGTGAGATGTTAGGTTAAGCAATGTTATGTACAAGATACTGTGACATTAACACAAGTGCTACTTTTCCCCCTAGGGCTTGACTGCAGGGTGTAATTGGAGGCTGCTGAACTACATCTGCAATTGTTGATTGTTACGTATCTTGAAGGTAAATCCTGTGTCCACTGTTGTACTAATTGAAGGCCTTGGCCTGGACAGCATAGTATGGCATATTTCCTCATTGCTTGCATCTACTATTTTGTGTGGGCCTTGCATTCATCACTGATTACATATTTCAAACTTTATGTGGTGTAAGTACTGGCATACATTATTGTATAGTATACTAATAAAGGTTATCTGTGTATGTATACCTGTGTGTCGTGTCATGTCCTTTGAAATGAGCGTGGGTATGTGTGTAATGTCAGTATTTTCATTTGTGGGAATGGTTGCCACACTACACTTATCACAGGTGGCAGTTAAAGGGCTTGTGGCTGACGGATATACTTTGCACCCAGTACTTCCACACTACTTCTACATATGTATGATTACTAATACCTTTTGTCTGTGTATATGTGTATGTACCTATTTATATCTCATATAGCTATATCTATATATATGTAGATATATATATGTATACATATGTATGTGTGTATATATATATATATATATATATATATATATATATATACCTGCCATTTGATCGACTGATTTGGTCGACAGTTGATTTGGTCGACAAGCAGATTTGCCCCCTTCCCCAATGTTGTGCAACCCTGGAGTTGATATATATAATTAGTGTGGGGGCACAGCCCACATCGGGGGTGTGGAAGCCCCACCTATAATGCTTGTCAATCAAATGAACTGTCGACCAAATAAACTGTCGACTATGTGAACTGTCGACCATGTCAGGTAGACCCATATATATATATATATATATATATATATATATATATATATATATATATATGTGTATGTTTATACATACATACATAACATACATATGAACATATTTATGTATCTATATACAATTGATGTTATATGATTATTTGTGAGTCATACATATTTATATATATATATATATATATATATATATATATACATATATATGTATATATATATATATATATATATATATATATATATATATATATATATATCTACATATAGCTGTCTATCTGTCTACATTTACAGATATATATCTGTCCATATGTCCATGCATGTTCGGCTCATATTTTGGCCTGTACCTCATTCTCTTGGCAATTGACATGGATGATCCCAGCATTGAAGTCAGTAACTAGTGCCGACACTTTTCTGTTTCAGACTTCATCTCCTTCTACATATGTGTTCTAATACATATAACTGTGTAACTAGCAATATTTTAAGTGTATTAGAGCATTAGTTGACATATATCCCTATTTGTACTGACATTGTGGCACACTTTGTCCAGACTTCTTGCATTAACAGGTTGTGTGGTATGATATTAATACATTTCCTGTACTGTTGACTGATTTTGCTGGATGATATGTTTGTGAAAACAGGTTATGTATATCTGCCATGGTTTAGTGGTAAATCCCTTTGTGTATGGAATGCAGTGTCCTGGGTTTGAGCCTTGCAGAAGTAGTTTATTTTGTTGCTGGGAAGAACAAGGGCCATTGAATACAGAGTGATTAAGGCACTTTTAAGCAGCTGTAAGTGAGTTTGCGTGAGTTTGCATGACAGTAAGTACTGCCAACCTCCGCTTATGTTTTCTTACAGTCAGTTAGCTTCGGAATTGCTCAACCTGTGTAGGCATAGCTTACCCCCACGCAAACCATGCAAACCCGCTTACTGCGGCTTAAAAGTGCTTACTGCCGCTTACCCCCATGCTAATTTCTTTAAAAGAAAAGAAAAGGGGTTGATAGGAAAGTGGTGAAAAAAGGGGCACAAAGAGGGAAAAGACAGTAGGGAAAATAGCTAGGCATGTGCAGAAAGGGTATAGGAAAGGTCCATACCTGCCCATTTCTTCTACAGCAACAGCTGTGCATATACACTGATTTTGGAGGTATATTTGGACCCTCAACCCCCTGGGGGAGGGGTGAGGACAACATATATTCATTGTGATGCCAATTAGACCAGATTACATGTGTCCAGTGGACACATGTGCAAAATGGACAGCTATGTATGGGGCAAGATTTTTTTGTGGGAACAGATTGCCCTTTTTTTTTTCAGGTGAGAGTGGGATGTTCGGGAGGGGTGGTAGGTATATTTGGGGAGGTAGGTTGGGTAGATTAACAGACAAGACAAGCAAGACATATACAGGGGTGGTATATGACACATGTGGGGGGTAAACACCTTGGACGGGGAGGGGTGTTTGGAAGTCTCAAGCCCATGAGCCCCCAACTGGTAACAGTGGGACTGAGGTCCCCACCCATGGGCAGTCACCACTGCACCTTCATGGCTCCAAAGGTGGCTGTGCTGGGGGCTGTATAGGAGGGGCAGGCTCACCCTCTAATTGTGCCACTTGGCCCTCAAGCTGGCATAGCCGGTCTCGAAACTCCAGATCGAGCTCCCTATGCACCATGTCCCGGACATGTTGACGGGTGACAGATTCCCCTCCGCGCCTGCTCCGAGGTGGGGTGAGCCCCATCCCCTGCAGCAGTTCCACCCAAAGGTGGTGCAGGGCCCACGGAGGAGGAGATTCCAGGCTGGACCCCAGATGTGCTGGTGCCTGGTGCCATGGCCAGCTGAGGTGGGACAGGTGGGTCCGCTGGAACCGGCCTTCCCATACGTGCTATGTTGTAGCAGGTTTATGACAGATATGGGTTAGTAACAGTCAACAGCATTCAGGATTAGTTATAACAACATGCATAGGTTTTCCCATTAACCCAAAACACCAGATTTAACACAGTTGCTGAGCAAGCAGAACACATGCATATATGGAATGACAGTGGCCATTACAAGAGCATGCAGGTTTCATTGATGGCAACAGGCCACCAATATGGGTGTATTTTAACATGGCACATGCATAGAAACAAATGTGAATATTTATAAACTATTAGGACATATGTCCCAACAAAGGTTTAGAGTGTACACATACCAGTTGAGGAGTGTCATTGGGTTATTTTGCACATATGGTAGGGGTAAGAGAGAGAGTTCAATTAACAACTAATATATCCTTGTAGTTTTCACAACATTCTTAGTCACTGCAGTGATCTTTCCATTACATGTATTATTACACTACCCAATGGCCTAACATACACTGGTATGTTTATAGATTATTATATATGTGACCTTTGTCTTACATACAGGCATGACAAGATGCAGGTGTTAATGCAACATTTGTTGAGAATTGCTGTCATACACTTTGGGTGAGGTGCTAGAATGACAGGTTTGTTTTCATATACATTCTATGGCTATGTACACGTTTGACTACCAGGTATATGTCATTAATGGCTGCCTACATTTCTTGGATCATCACAATGATTTTTCAGGGGAACGGGGTACCAGGCTGGTGATATGGGCCATTTATATGGACATGCTGGACAGATTGGAACAGTTGTGGGGTATGAATATGCATACAACTTTCAGTTTGAACATTCTAGCAAATTCTGTACAGTTGGGTGTAATTATGCATACAGCTTTCTATCTGAACATTGTAACAAAATCTGTACAGTTGTGGGGTATGATTATGCATACAACTTAGTAGCACTCCCGGGATTCAAACCCCTGCTGTGTGTGACAAAAAATTATAGCTAATATCACAGTACACTGTGCTATCAGGGAATTGATGTAAAGCTTTCTACTGTTTAATATCTAAGTCTCTCTCAGTTGTACAATATGACTGACCTCTTGGCACTTCCAACATTGTTACGCATGACTTCATACACATTTTATCTGCATACCACAGTGTGGGTGACACTGCTTAAAATACAACAGTACTATTTATAGTATGCAACAGTTCACCAACATATGACTGAAGAGTAAACAGAAGCACTCCAGGGGTTATACCTTTATTCGCAGACTATTACACATTTATTTCTACTGGTACAACTCTTTCTAAGGCTCTTATATTTATTTATGACAGTACATGCAGACTAATTACTAACCTGCCTTACGATGCAGCCTTTGCAACCTAGCATCATGGGCTTGCTGGTTTGCAGCCCGCTCATCTGCAGCTGTCGGAGAAATACAGTGATACTTAGCCATACCTATCCATAGTATACACAAGCTAGGCAATTCTTAACTACTTAGTAGAATGAGTACTTAGTACTGAGGCATTAGGCATCTGCCAAGACTCCTGGATCCACTGTTCCAAAGCTTCAGGTCAGCATGGTGGTGCCTGACCTGTTCACCAGTCCAGGGAATACTTGTGGCACTGGTGAGGTCATGGGTGAGACTGTCCCAGGCCTCCGTTTTACACTGCGAGCTCTGGTACTAGCCTTGCAGTAGTCTCAACTCATGGTGTTTTACCAAGAGCCATTCCATGATTTTTGACTCCTGGATGCCCCAGCTCTGTGCTCTAAAACAAGTGCCTTCAGCCACACCAGCCATTCTGCCTGCAGTAGGAAGCCACAACCAGTCATGGAACATATTCCCGCCTGTGGGCTTTATATACGGCCAATTACCCGCACTTTTCTGTGATTGGCTGGGTTTGAAAAGGTTAAGCTATGGGTACACCTGCTTACCTAAGGTTGGCAGTGCTTAAAGAAGTATGCCACTAGGCAGATTGGATTGGCTCCCCTACACATTGCTTACTCTTACTAAGTTGAACTGTGCTGTGGTTAGCATTGCTTAATAGTTAATTAACACTATATTTGCCTTTTGGCAGTGATTTATTATTCATTACAGGTTCTATATGTGTCTGGTATTCATGATTCTACACTTCTACTACTTCTACACTTTATTACAATAACACCTCACATCTATGCTTACTACAGTACTCCAGCTCACATATTTATGTTATGTAGCAGGTTATACCACTTCACACTGTACATAGATTCAGTTCACATGTTTGGTTTGATTTTCCTGTGGTGAGGATTAGTTTGCTGATACCTAATTCATGTATATTGCTTTGATGGCTTAGTGGTTAACTACTGTGACTATAGTAAACAGGGTTCTGAGTTCGAGCTTTGCAGAAGCAGTTTATTTTGTTGCTGGCAGAACATGGGCCATTGGGAACAAAGTGATTAAGGCACTTTAAAGCAGTTGTAAGAGGGTTTGCTTGGGTTTGCGTGACGGTAAGCACTGCTAACGGTTTCTTACACTCAGTTAGCTTCTACTTTGCTTAATCTGTGTAGGCAATGCTTACCCCCATGCAAACACACTTAAACATGCTTACTAGTGCTTATATATGCTTACTACAGCTTATTTTTTCTTACACCTGCTTACTAGTGCCTTATTCATTATGACACTGACACTTCACATGTGCATTTAATGCAGCACTCCAGTTCACATTTAAATGTTATTTAGTAGGTTATACAGCAAAAAGATATAAAAATATGTTCATATACAGATTTCACATGGAAAATGGTATGTGCTGCAGTGGGACTCGAACTGGGATTGCCTGTTTGGTGGGTGGATGCTCTAACCACTACACTGTTGCTGTGTTGCCACATTTGCATATATATTCCTTGTTATCTTCTCCAGCCTTTTCAGCTGTTTTACCCGTAGCTAAGTGATGGGCACACCTGCGCACCTACAGTTAGCTGTACTCGGGTTTTAAAAAAAATAAAGGGGTTTCCTCTTTTTATTTTTAGTCCTGTTGCTGTTGTACACATGGGGGACTGTTGGTGGGGATATGCAGACACCTATGAGCAGTCTCACTCATTTATTTACAGTTTCTGCTGTTCTACTTTGCAGGGGCATGTTTATTCTGAGAGCTCTGCTCTCAGACACACCCCAAGCACTCGTCCACACTCTATGTAGGATTAATATGCCTGGTGCGCTGCCGTCCTCCTCCTAAACTGCCGCTTCTGTGCAGGACTAGATTAGTCCTGCATGGAAGATTAGTAAATCCGGGGGAATAACAATCACTGTTTTTCCATATGAAATTACTGTTAAAGTTCTATGTGTGCACCAGCAGTGATCCATTTGTTTTGGGGGACTGTCCCTTATTTCTGCACATGTGACCGCAGAGCTGGCAAACACAACTTTGGAGAGGGGTGTAGTGGGCCTTTTGGGTACTTAGTTTTGGTACTTTGGTTCCTCTGCATTCTGATGTTAAGGATTCCATAATAGAACCTGTTTAGGGAAAGGTTAAATAATTTTGTGGAAAATACAAGCAGGATATCCATCTTAAACAGAATCATTGCATCATGAGCAAATGTAGCATAGCCACAAATTATGTTCTCATAACTAACAGGAGACCAAGGAGAGATTTGAATGCTAACCACATTGAAACCAATGAATTACCAGTGGTTAAGAGTTAGTATGCACAGCTGCCAGTACTTTGGTACCAGTGGTCATTTCCTTTTATAAATACAACCAGGGGCAGTTTGTGGTACTGGCTACTGCACTGCACACCCCCCCTTAAAAAGACATTTTATTTTTATTATTTGACCTGATTTTTTCTTTTAAAAATAACTTGCCATTTTGTTTCTGGAGCTTGTAACTCTGCACATGCTTGGATTTCTAAGAACGTCTGAGAGCTGGTTATCAGGATGTTTCAGAACAGAACATTATGTCTACTTCAAATGGGGAAGAAGGTGACTACGCCTTGTTACAGGTCAACCTGCCTTTTACAGAGCAGCAGAAACATCGGTCAAAAAGTGGCTCAGTGGTGTTGTATAGGCTCAGGCTGCCTGAGCAAGCCTTCTAGTGTGTGTGTGTGTGTGTGTGTGTGTGTGTGTGTGTGTGTGTGTGTGTGTGTGTGTGTGTGTGTGTGTGTGTGTGTGTGTGTGTGTGTGTGTGTGTGTGTGTGTGTGTGTAAACAGATATAGCTATAGATCTATAGATAGATATAGAGAGAGCTCTCCTATTTATATATCTATATCTAGATAGATAGATAGATTTGCTAACTATTACTATGTATATGCATGGCATGTATGTGTTGGGGTGCAAATGCTTTCAACAGGTCTTGATTTTACAGAATGGTCTCTGATTTTGCCGCATATGTTGGTCTGTTCCTCATAAAGATTGTGCTTTTCTTCTAGCAAAACAGTGAGGATTGCAGTCATGAAATATTGACATATTTGAATTTCAGACGAATCATTCAAGAAAAAACATATTAATGCAACGCCTATTCATTTTTGTAAATTTTTAAGCACTTAAGGGTGATATTTGCATCTGATTTTGGTCCTTTGTCCCTTATTAATTTTAGCTTTTTCTTACATTCTGGGGCTAAAATGTGTAGAAATATTTAGGATGGGGGTTTGTACATTATATTCTGTCAACAGTGAGTTGAAAAATACATTTCCGTGTATCAAATATTTATTCAGTCATTTGATCACAGTTGGACTTTTGAGTTTTAGTCACAGTCATATAAGTTGCTGTGTGTGTGTGTGTGTGTGTGTGTGTGTGTGTGTGTGTGTGTGTGTGTGTGTGTGTGTGTGTGTGTGTGTGTGTGTGTGTGTGTGCGTGTGTGCGTGTCCACAAGGGGAGTTAAACTATCATGGTCAATTGTTATTATTTTTATTTTATGTAAAGTTGCGGGCCCATTAGATGTTTATCTAGGACTCCATTTCATCTTAGATTGGATTTATTGATTGCAGTCAGATATCTGGGTGATATACTCAAAAGAGTGTTTATAATGAGTATGTATTAAGGCAGTTTGTGGATGAAAATAATCTCATCTGTTGTTTGATCCCAGGTAATGGTCATTGACCTGATGTAACAAAGAGCCTCACGGCATTCCATTTTTCACCATCAGTCTTGTTACTTCCTGTAAGCTTACCCCCTTACTTTGAAGTCACTAGCTGCCAGCTAATACAGCAAAGCAATACCATTAGCCAGGCAAGATCACTAGGCAAAATCACAAGGCAAAATTGCCTCATTTCAAGGGTAGCTTGAGAACAGTGCCTGGTAAATTTGGTCAGTATGCAAATGGTCACTCATAGTTACACATTACACAAATGGACACTGAGAAAATGAAATTAAAAACTATAGGATAAAGCTCATGAGCAGCTGATAGCCATAATCGGAATTTAATATGAATAATCACATTTGGAGGGCAGCACAGTGGCACAGTGGATAGCTATCTGACCACACAGCAAGAGGTTCCCTGGTTCGATTCTTGGCTGCTGTGCCCCTCTATGGGAAGTCTGCATGTCCTCCTGTGTTTGCATAAGTTTCCTCCATGTGCTCCACTTTCCTCCCACATTCCGACACATGTAATAGTTTAATTGGACACTCTAAACTGGCCATAGGAATAAGTGTGCATGTGAGTGTGTGGTGTGGAAGAACTACCATGGCAGGGCTAACCACCTGGTGGTGTAAACCTTGGCCCTAGATAATTGTCAGTGTTGAATTGACACCTCAAGCCCATGTGCAAAAATGGTGAATAGGGGATGTGGATGTGTGGATAGATGCAATAGCATCTTGTTTAATTGATACACAATTAACAGAACCCAAAATGTCTAAAACTTTGAGAGGTCACAACTCAAAATAGTGGTATTCCTAATGCGATACCCCACCACCACCACCCTGAACTAGAGATATACTAACTATGACATTGCATAATCTAACAGAAAGGGAAAATGAGAAAAAACATAGCATTCACCCTTTCTCCTTTTTTGCATCTCTAATATTTATTAAAGCAACCTGGTAACTTTAACATTTTGTCAATAACTGAATGCTGACAAAGCAGTGGATTTCTCCCTTAATCTGCTATTCTAAACTGCTACTTTGTCACTGGTATTAAGAGCTGTATTACAAAAAATGTAACCTGCAACCTGTTGGCTGAACAGCAAGTTAGGAATACTTTATGAATAAATATGAGAATGACTGTAAATAGGACACAATGAAAATACTTTCAAATTACAATGTGTTTTTCTATTAGTGTGAAGGAAAAATGCATTAGCAATGAAATGGTAAGTTAACTCTCTACCCTTTATAGTATTAAAGACATTGAGAAGAGGAGGAGACATCTCTAGTGACTGAATATTAGATCTCTGAACTATGATTAACTGATGTCCTTTGTGTAAAGGTCAGGATTTTTCTGAAACGGCGGTAGCGTTGTTACCTTACAGCAAGAGGTTCTCCCGTTCGATTCTTGGCTTGGCTTGGGAGTGCCTTCTGTGTGGAGTCTGCATGCCCTCCTCGCGGTTGGGTAGCGTTCGAAAGACATGCATGCGTAAATGGGCGTGCCTTCGTTGAAGGTTGGGCGTCGAGCTGGCACCTCAGCATTTCGTAAAAATCTACTGCCAATCATTAGCAGACCGAAGTTCCGCTGTGGCGACCCCTTACTGGGAAAAAGCTGAAAGACAAACAACAACATCAGTTCTTGCTTCAGGAAAAAAAAAAACAAATTCCTTCTAATTCTAAACATAATTTAGTCTGAGAAACTATGATTTGAAGTTATTAAATTAATTATGTGGAATGTACAAGGGACATGGGGAGCTCAGCCTTTGTCCGTTTTGGTCAGTTTGTACACTCTGCAAAAATAAAGATATTTTGCAGTCTCAGCTTTCAGTAGACTATCATATTTTTCAAAATTGAACAATATCACTGCTTTAAAAATGTCACGTTATGTGATTTAAAGATGAAGGTTTTCCTAAAATATAACTGGCATATGATGTAAAGAAACAGCAACATTCATTCAACTCCAGAAGTTAAAAACCTGATCAACATATATTCTGTGTTAATTAGGGATGGGTATACAATAGATAAGCCCTACAATTAGCACTTTAATTGCTTTCACTACTTGTGTAAAGATTGTTATGCAAAGATTATATAAAAAGTTAAGAATATTTTGAGGGAGAATTCTGATGCATGGCAGCTGGTATGACTGACACAGCTGCAGCAGCTGAAAGACACCTGCTGAAAGTCCTGATTGGCCCAGATGCATACATCTCTCCACAGAGATGTTACGCAATCCTTGAATCTTTGCATCCAGGTGTGCTCAAATAGAAACACTTCATAACCCAAAAACTCTTTTCCTTGTCCTAACTCTAAAGCTCCAACCCTAACAGTAAAACCTTAGACTAATCTAGAAAGGCTACTGTGAACCTCAAAGTACAAAAAAAGTGAATCACCTCCCAACAATGTATGTCTCCCATTTTACCTCAGAAGTGGCCTACTTCTCTTTCTTGGTGTATTTCGCAGTTACTGTGTCCATAACACTCTTCCTGCATGCTATTAGTAATCAGAGCCCACTATGCCCCCATATAAACATGATAGCAGATGACACTGTGTTTCATGTACATATTGCAGTATGCATTACACTGCAACACAGATGTGGCCCGCAGTACCAACACTGTTCTGTCATTTACTATGACATTCAGAAAGTGTAGAGCACATCAGAAGCAACATGTACCAGTCAGCACTTTTGACAAGTGGCTTGCAGCTATTGTGGCTATTGCACTCTTGCAAGAAGCAAGACAGTGGACTTCGTACTGAAGGATGTAAAGTAGACACAATGAAAAACTTCACTTGATCGGTTACTATAAATCTGTTCAAACATAAATAAATATATTACACTTAACCGTTAACTTTGTTGCCCATGTTGAGGTTGAAAATGGCTTGAAAAGGACTGGCTTAATCATAGAATCGAGGAAGTGCATGAAGGAAAATGAAAATACTGATGTACTTGTGAACTGCTACGTATTTTGAAATGAAAACAACAGCTTTATTGTGTTAAACAGACAATGAAGTGAATAATGCATACCTGGAAAATGCAGTCATGATGTTGTACTTACAGATATTTTATGACAGCAGGGCTGTGGTGATACTGTGTAAACATTTAAATTCCAAACTAGTCCAGGATTATGAGATTTAAAAGATTATGAGAAGGATTTGGAAGTATTCCTATACAAGTGTATTCATGCAAAGAATCTTAGACGTTTTGTGTCATGCATGAACCAAAGGTAGGGGAAGTTAAACGGGGTAGGGATAACAAGTATGGCTTAGAAAAAACATCTACCGGACATTATTTTAGCTTTGCAGTTTCAAAAACTATGAAGATTAATAAAGAAAAGCACCAGAGGACAGAAAAATGAAAGTAAGAAACAGTGAACACTGAGAAATCAAAATATAGCAACTTAAAGAGAAGGAGGGGAGTGAAGGACTAAGACAGAAGAGAACTTGCAGTTTTTTAGATTTGAAGGAACACCCGATCATTACATTAAGTAATGGTATGAATTTTTCAGGAAAGAAATGAGATAGTAAAACATTGCTGTATTTACTGCTAGGAGAAGAGGCAGTATCCTCCACCTCATGAGAAGTTTCTACAGATGAGCCCCCTGATTTAGGTGACTTCCAAGTGTGTCAGTTAAATTTTAAGAAATCAGAGTGGGAGGATGTGACTTTGAATAGCCAGATAAACTATAACTAGAATGATGGAGGAGCCCGCAAGCCTAAGAGCTACTATTTGATACAAAATGGCTTCCTGTTCCAGTTAAATAAAGAGAGAAAGGGTTAGTAGTGCGCCAGCTATTGGCACCAAAATGTCTCAGAAACATAGTGATAAGATTAGCACAATCAAGTCCAGGACATGGCTAGGCATGGAAAAGACCAAGGGATGAGAGTTATCAAAACTGTATTGGCCAGGCATAAAGAAAGAAATCAAACATTCCCTTGCAGAATGCCCTGAATGCCAGAAACCAGCTCTGAACCCAGACTTTAAAATTCCCTTAATTCCCATGCCTATAAAAGAGATACTCTTTGAATGAGTTGCTATGGATATCATTGGACCACAAATCAGAACTATTTGTGGATTCCAGTATCTATATTAGTAGTTTTAGACAGTGCTGCTTTATACTGTGAAGCAATCTCACTGCATAAAGCTAGTTTTTAATCTAGAGAAAAGGAACTAGGTTTACTGTTTTCCAAAGTGGAAATATGTAAAGGAATACTTACCAATCAGGAAACCCAATTCGTGTCCAAGATATTGCACCAACAATGTCAGTATTTTATGATTAAGTCTTAAAATATCAACATACCACCCCCACCCCAGACTGACATACTGATGGAATGTTAATAGGACCTTAAAGTCCATGGTAAGGTAAACACTAACACCACTCATACCCTCCAATAAAATACATCAATTCATATGTAACTCACCAGGAAATGGACACCATTACCTAACTCTCTGAAAAGTTAAGTGGCTTCAATTATAGTGTCACATCAAATCTTCTTCTTCATGGCACTTTGTTCTTCAAAATACTCAAACATAGCAATCCCTCCCCTCTATCTTCCCAATATTTTACTGCCAATGAAGTCTATAACCTAGGACGCTAACCCAGAAATATTCCTTACCTACAAGCCCCTTTTGTCAGACTGCACTCTTTTAGCCATTGCTTCTGTCTCTCTACTGGCCCCAGACAATTGCGGTCACTTCCTCCTGATTTACATGACCACACAAAGTACTTCCTGTTCAAGCCAAAAGTCAAACAATACTTACTAAAACAGTTTGAATCCAACTGTCCACCAGAAGGGCACATCACATAAAACCACTATCCCCAATTGCATAGTACTTTTACCTCTCAGATACCTGATCCACTTGATGAATTAATTCATCATAAACTGTGATTCAACTTACCACACCATTACTGCCATAAACTCACCACACATAACAAAATCCCCTCTTTCATCTTACGGGTCCCTATTAGCTTTCTTACTGCTACCCTTATCTCCCCCACTTCCCCTTCCACTTACGCCACATTAACTCTATTCTCCCTTTTCTATTCCAGTTACATAACTGTACATATATCTGGTTTGTCACATATTTCATGTATATTGTTTGTGAGATTTTCTGTGCTTACTCATAAATGTATTTTTAAGAATAAGAGTGATGAGCAGAGTTGTAGTAACTACAGAGGGATAAAACTGATCAGTCACAGCTTGAAGTTATGGGAAAGAGTAGTGGAAGCTACGTTAAGAAGGGAGGTGATGATTAGTGATCAGCAGTATGGTTCCATGCTGGGAAAGAGCACTACAGATGCAATGTTTGCTCTGAGAGTATTGATGGAGAAATATAGAGAAGGTCAGAAGGAGTTACATTGTGTCTTTGTGGACTTGGAGAAAGCATATGATAGGGTGTCTAGAGAGGAGTTGTGGTATTGTATGAGGAAGTCAGGAGTGGCAGAGAAGTATGTAAGAGTGGTACAGGATATGTACGAGGATAGTGTGACAGTGGTGAAGTCTGCAGTGGGAGTGACATATCCGTTTAAGCCCTTTCTTATTTGCATTGGTGATGGACAGGCTGACAGACGAGATCAGACAGGAGGCCCCATGGACTATAATGTTTGCAGATGACATTTTTATCTGTAGTGAGAGTAGGGACCAGGTTGAGGAGACCCTGGAGAGGTGGAGATATGCTCTAGAGAGGAGAGGAATGAAGGTCAGCAGGACTAAGACAGAATATGTGTGTGTGAATGAGAGGGAGGATAGAGGAATGGTGAGGATGCAGGGAGTAGAGATGGCAAAGGTGGATGAGTTTAAGTACTTGGGATCAACAGTACAGAGTAATGGTGAGTATGGAAGAGAGGTGAAGAAGAGAGTACAGGCAGGATGGAGTGGGTGGAGAAGAGTATCAGGAGTGATTTGTGACAGACGGGTACCATAAGAGTGAAAGGGAAGGTCTACAAGAGGGTAGTGAGACCAGCTATGTTGTATGGGTTGGAGACAGTGGCACTGACAAAAAAGCAGGAGTCAGAGCTGGAAGAGGCAGAGTTAAAGATGTTAAGATTTGCACTGGGTGTGACGAGGGTAGACAGGATTAGGAATCAGCATATTAGAGGGTCAGCTCAGGTTGGATGGTTTGGAGACAAAGTCAGATAGGCAAGATTGCATTGGTTTGGACATGTGCTGAGGAGGGATGATGGGTATATTGGGAAAAGGATGCTAAGGATAGAGCTGCCAGGTAAGAGGAAGAGAGGAAGGCCTATGATAAGGTTTATGGATGTGGAGAGAGCAGACATGCAGGTGGTTGGTGTGACAGAGCAATATGCAGAGGACAGGAAGAAATGGAAACAGATGATCAGCTGTGGCAACCCCTAACAGGAACAGCCGAAAGAGAAGAAGACTCATAAATGTAAACCACTGTTATTTATATACTGTACATTGTTTTGTTACATTATGGTATAACCCAGGCTGAGCCTGTAGTTGGTCATTGTTTGAACAGTGCTCTACCCTGGTAAATACATTTAAATAAATAAAATGATTAGGGAGAATGTGAAAAAGTGGGATTAGTTCGTACTTATCTCCTATTTGCCATTAAAGAAGTACTGCAATCATTCAGCAGAGTTAGTCTTTTTGAGATAGTACTCAGCAGATATTCCCAAGGGCTGTTAGATATAGCCAGGGGAACATAAGAAAGATAAAAAATATTTAGATACATTATAGAACACTATATTAATATATAACATAGGTTGAAGGCAAAAATGGCCATAGTCTGGCAACATAAGGAAAGGGCACCCCCCCAATAGGGGGTATATAACAAAAATATAAAGAACAGAGATGTTTCGGGTTGCAAACCCACATTTTCAAAATCCCAAAAACAGGAAGCAGAAGAGTTCCCCTGTGGAATAAAGGAATATTTTCAGAACTGCCTAGTAGAATAACTTTTACTCAACATCATATTGAAACCATTCCTAGAGAAAGAGTTAACCTAATACTCTGTAGTATCCCTGAATCTGAAAGAAAGATATTTGAGAAGTAGGAAAAAAAGATGTGCCAGCCAGGAGTCATTGAGGAATATGAAAGTGAATGGCACAGACCTATAATGTTAGCACCAAAGCCAGATGGATATATGAATTCTGCGATGTCTTAAGGAAATGAAACAGTTCTAAGTTTGATAGTTACCTGCTTGGGATAGATTAATTAACTGAATTGATATGGAAGGCTAGGTTTTAAACTTGCTTACTCTTATGAGTCACAGCCAAGTCCAAGAATGACCCCATGGACAACCATAGCAACACTGGACTTAAAGATGAAGTTCAAAGCTCTGACTCGCACTATTGAAGTTGGAAACTATCCACCTTGAATGGTAGCACCTGTTAGCCTATCTGCAACTTTATACTGGTCCCACCCCCCAAAAAGAAATAGTTAAATAAGTAAAAATAAATAAATAAACAAATAAACTCGCATATCTTAGTATGGATACAGCACGGAACTCATGCTCACTCTGTTAATCGTGTCATTTTGCAGCCTGCTGTAGTTGGGAGTAACCCAACATTGCTGGTCAGTACAATACTTAGAAAAAAAATTAAAAGAAAAGTCACAAAATGAGCAACTGAGCAAAACTAATATTTAACAGACAATGTGCTTATTCTTTAACTATTTCTATTGTTGGAGAGCTCTTTCTGTAACATAGCATTTTATTTCTGCTGGACTGCACAGTTTTGCTTCAAGTAGGTGGCAGACACAGAAGTCAGAATCTTCTGCATCCCAAATAACATCAGCACTCCTTGCCTGTCTCAGCTGAGAGCCCAGAGGGCCATAATGATGAAGATAGCTGAACAACCTTTACAGAAGTCTTATTTTTCACATAAATGTATTGTTTTTGTGAAAATAAGACCTAACCAGCCACTCCACACAAATGACTGTTCCGTAACGCAGAAACGGAATGTGGATACTGTGAAAGACTGTGACTGTCAGAATTATTTTAAGTACTGCATATAATGGGATCTGTGCAGACACGGTGGCCCGTTTTTTATTTGCATATTGAAGTAATAAACCTGTATTTTTATATACTGGTGCCTCCAGTGACTCTTTGAACTTACAGTTTGTGTGTGTGTGTGTGTGTGTGTGTGTGTGTGTGTGTGTGTGTGTGTGTGTGTGTGTGTGTGTGTGTGTGTGTGTGTGTGTGTGTATATGTATTTTATGGCATTTAAACAAAGTAGTCAGGACAGCAAGTCTACAAAAGTTAGTGCAGGTTTATTTACAGATAAGTGCACTTAAAATTTCAAAAGAGTTGGCTTCAAAATAATAATAATAAATTATGGTGTAATTTCAAGCTCTACTTTACATGATCACATTAATAGCTCTAGGTGATACAAATCTCCTGTAATATTTATGCCTTGACATTTTCAAAATTCAAAATTTCTGCATTTGACCGTATGTGATTTCTGTATTACTTATTGAAAATTTTTATTAAAATTATATTTGAAAAAAAAAATAATAATGAAAAACTTACAGTCTCTCAAGACTGTACTGACTGTAGTCTCTCATGACAATTCAGGCATATTTCAGGATACTCTAAAGGTCCATCTTCTGGATTCATTGACAGAAAATTCCCAGGCTGATGAAAGTTTTCTAGGTCTTCTTCCTCTTAATTATTCAAATACCTAGACCACTGCTCAGGCAATAATTCCCTCAGTACAGATAGGCCTACTTTCCACTAAAAGCTGAGGATGAAGTCTTCCATTTATAGACCATAAAATGAATGATTTAATAAAAACTTCTCTGAGTAATATATGGAAATGTTGTCTATGTTAAAGAGGCAAAAACAATTTTCATTATATTTCTTCAGAAGAAGAAAGCTATAGTACTTTTCATATAACACCTCTGCCCACCATGTGCCTGCAATGGTTACTTATAGCATGCAGACATAACTTAATTGCATATCTTAGTTTCTAGAATGCAAATGCAAGTTGCACCAGCTTGGAGTAACAGATACATTTACATGTACCAAAAACTAACCCTAAAAGCCCATCCCTAACCGTAATCCTAACATCACCTCTCTAAGTCTAAAAAGTTAACCCTAATCCTAAAATCCCATTCATAGCCCTAAAAGTATGTCCCTAATTCTAATCCTAAAACATCTCCCTAAGCCTCATATTCCATCTGTAACCCTAATTGTAAAATCCCTGCCTAATCCTAAAGCTCTGACCCTTATTCCAACCCTAACCCCCCAACTTTAAAACTCTGACCGTAACTAAATCCTAAAATCCATTTGATAACCCAAAAACTCTATTTACCCTAACTCTAAAACTCTAACCTTAACAGTAAAACCCTATCACTAACCCTGAAAGACAGCTGAGGACCCCTAGAATTTACTTCAAAATACAAAAATGTGAATCACCTACCTATCTACCACGTCTACCTCTCCAATTTTACCTGAGAATTGTCTTTCTTGGTGTAAAATAAAATGCATCTCAGGAGACAAAGTAAGCTAAATAAGCAACAACTTTACTTGCAGAGTTGGACTTCCCACATTTTATCCAAGATCTGGCTAGTGTCTATATGGTGAGACTGAAAGATGTCTGAGGGAAAGGATATATGAACATTTGTACAGCATTCATAAGGGTGACCCCAAAATGCATTAAGTAATCATTCCAAGACATGTAAACATTTTTGAAAATTTCTAGTCACTGTTTTAGATATGTCCCCGGATTCACGAAAGCTTGCACGGAGTGCAAGATGAGTGTAGGAGCTCACGCCGGCAATATGTCTGCCGTGCGATCCAGGAACAGCCGTCAGGGGCATGCATGAGAGCTGCTAAAGCTAGTCTTGCATGGACAGTGTCATGGTATGCAAATTACCTCATTTGCTAGTGAAATCCATGCAAATGAAGTAAATTTGCGATTCAGCAAACACTAACTTGTCAGTGGAAGATTAGTGTTACCTGCAGAAATGTACTCTGTTGGTAACGGAGTACATTTCTGCAAATAGCTAAACGGAGCTATGACAGCTCCAAATAAAGGATGCATACAGTTGAGGAAGCATGCCAATGGCCAAATATAAGGCCATTGACATTGCAAAATGTTTAAAAAGATAAAAATTTAACTTTTTTTCCCCAATCTCCGATGTTTAAGCATAGAGCAGCAACGTGCAAATGTGTGGTGCTTATAAAAACAAGAAAATAATTAAAAAAAAGCCAAAAATAGGCATTTTCACTAAAAAGCTTATTCTGCCATGCAGGTGAATGGCAGGCTGAAGACAACATGGCTACTGACTAGTGGTTGCTAAGGGGGGGAAGCTCAGTGTGAGAGATGTAACCATGCATTACTAGGCAATCCTATGCAAATGAGGATAAGGATAGTGAATCCCAATTTCCCCAGCATGTGAGGCATGTCCATAGAGTGTAAGAGTAGGAGTAGGTGAGTAGAAGACTAGAATATAGGTGACATCATGAGGGGGTGTGTCAGACAGGCTGTAAGCTAATTGGAGCACAGTGACTCGTGTTTGCCCTGAGTTGCTCAGGATTGCAAAGAGCGTGCCTACAGTTGCCCTATTTGAAAACCTCAAACCCAAGGTGCACACTGTTGAAAGATAGGAAACTCCTTGCAAACATGCACACAGCGTGTGCGGGCGTGTGTGCGCATTTGTGCTCATTTGCATGGCGCTGCCCCCTGTGGAAACAGAAAGGGAAAAGAAAGGAAAAGAAGTAGTAGGAAGTTAACCAAGGAGAACTAGCAGAGCTGCCAGGTGAACTATATCAGAATCAGCCAATTACACAGGCAGCAGACTAGCTCAGCCCAGCCCAGCACTTTAAACTCTACAAACAGCATTCTCCCCTGTTTTTTTTTCCCAAGAACTCTGCAACACTGCAGTATACAAAGAGGGAAAGCTTAAAAAGCTTAAGTCAGACAAAATGTTAGGGGCTGCTCTTGCTATCATAAACCAACATGTGCAAGGTGCTGAGGGTGGTGATGTTGTGAATGCTGCTGAGCAACCCCTAGTGAGGAGATGGAGAAGAGTGTACAGACCCAGGGTAACCTACCAAGGGCTACATGAGCTGGAGATAGTGGAGTGCTATAGAGTGGAATGAGACCTCCTGCAGCAAATTGTTGAGCTGTGCTGGCCACGCCTCACACACAGAACCAACAGAGGGGAACCCATCCCAGTGGATACCAAGGTATGTGTTGGCCTAAGAATACTAGCTACAGGTACCTTCCAAAGACCAACTGGTGATATGATGGGAATTTCAAAGGCATCAGCATCCAGGGTATTCCACCAGTTCCTGGATGCCATGTCAGCACATGTCGGTGACCACATATATTTCCACAATTCCTGTGAGGCACTGGCCAGCAATATGCGTCTTTTCTGTCAAATAGCACAATACCATGAGGTAGTGGGTGCAATAGACTGCATGCACATACACATCAAAGCACCACCCGGTGAGCGGGTCTACATCAACAGCAAGGGCTTCCCCTCCATCAACTGCCAGTTCATGTGCGATGCCCAGGGCATAATAATGAATGTGTGTGCTGGATGCCCTAGAAGCTATCACGATTCCCACATTTGGCATCTGACCCAGCTGTCCCAGTTATTTGCCAATGGGGACATTCCCTACGGTCGCCTAGTAGGGGATGCTGGATATGCACTGGAGCCATGGCTTATGATACCCCATCAGAAATGCACACACACCTGAACAAGAACTCCATAACGAGGCACACGCACAAACAAGAATCATAATTTAGCATGTGTTTGGGATGCTCAAGTCACGGATCTGGTGCCTGGACACCAACTACATGTTCCCAAATTGTTATTGCATGTGCCATGCTACACAATATGATCCTGTGGAAACAGCTGCAGCAAGAACAGCATGGGGCAGGGCCAAACAGCCCCCCACCATTTCCAAGGCCTTTACAGGCACACAGTGACTCAGAGGAGGAACAACCTGAGCCTGCCCCAGTAGGCAGAAGGAGGCATGCCCAGTATGCCCTGGCCTTGGCAAAGAGGCAACACATAGCACATACACTGACTCAGTAGGAACCCTGGAAATGACACCTCTCTCTGACTCACACATACAGTAAAAGGGATGCCTAAGTTGGCACTACCTGTTTTCAAACATGTATAGGGAGTGTACTATGTGCATCCGACATAGGCAGCCCTGCAGCACCACCTGAGGCATGAGTACCTTATTTTAAGCAATATAAAGCACTGCTAAGCACATTTTACCAGTATTGAGCATATTTAAATACAATTGCGCGTAGCTACGCAATGTGCTAACCAGCGCAACGTCGGGCAACTTTGGGCAATATTGGGCAAATTTGGGCAATGTTGGGCAAAGTTGAGCAAAGTCGGGTAAACACGCTCACACCTACTTTACTGTTCCTTAACCAGTCAGGTCTGCTCAGCAGGAAAATAAAAAGCAGTGATAGGGCTCGAACTCAGGATACTGTGCACTATAGTCACAGTACTTCACCACTAAGCCATGATAGCATTTTACTGGTACAGACACAACTTAAGTCACTCACACATACCAGTTGGGGGGGGGTCACATACCTAACAGTCACAGCCAGCAGGACAGTTGTAGACAAATGCAAACACAAACAAATGCCCTGAAGAGGCATATGGGTAACTCCCCCCCAGGCCTATGCAGACAGATAACAGCAGGCCAGGCAGTGTGATGTGGGTTGGGTAGGCTATGAAGTCGCAAACTAATATGCATGTAATTGGAAGCTAAGGTCTGTAGTACAGTGGTATGCCTCAAGCCAGTACGATAGGCAACAGTACAGACTGAAATGGAGTACCCAACATAGCAGTGCAGGCCTAGCAAATGTGTATAAGTGTCAGGTGTACCCCTCATCCTATGTACACCCACAGTAACAATCAGGTGTGTGTCCCCCGGGTAGAAATGTACAAATAATAGCTGTCCCCCCTGTATGTAGAAATGTTGATAAGTCTATGCAAATTGACTCATGGAAGCCCTGCAGGCACAGTGTGCTTCCTGTTGATGTACAACACAAAGGTGAGCCCTGAAGTAAAAACCAACTTGATTTTTCACACACATATAGTATATATGCCATAGTGGGCATGCTCACACACTTAAATTTAACAAATTTCAGTCAACATACTGAAAGGTCATACTGGACATACTCACACACTTAAACAAATGAAGCAAATGTCAGTCAACAACATACTGAAAGGTCATACTGGGCATGCTCACACACTTAAACAAACGAAGCAAATGTCAGTCAACAACATACTCAAAGGTCATACTGGGCATGCTCACACACTTAGGCCATGTCTGAGTACAGCAGTGGGCCACACATATCTGGCAGTTCCAGTTCTTACTCCAGACACATGTCACTATTCATCAATCCTGCCTTGCGCACACAGTGATATGAAAACAGACCCGTATAATATATTGGACCCCTGTCATAATCAAACTATGTAATACAAGTACTTAAGTTGTTCAAAGAAAGTTAAAATCCAAAGAAGATCAATAAATCTCTGATCAGTATCATCAAGAAACAATGAGCACTCCTAACATTATCTAAGCCAAGCTCTGCCAAAAATATTGCCAAAAATTCCATAGAGAACCATGAAGCTTTCTTTAGCTATGTCATAAATATCAATGTAAACTCATATATGTTCTGAGTTAGTGCAAAGGGTAAATGAATACATGTACATGACTGACATTGCCAACATCTTGTCAGACAGGTTCATACATATTTACCCCCCTCTCACTGACAAAAGGGCCCATTACCATACCTGGAGATTGTGAAAACCCAGAAATCACATACACAATGGTTAAACAGCTCTATCCAAACCTAAAAACACGGCGTCTATGGGATGACATGGTGTCCCTGGCTGTGTCATATGTGAACTCCAAAACAAACAGACCCTGCACCTGAACAGTCTGCTGAGACTCACCCTCTGTACAGGATATGAAACTGTTGAATGGGTTACAGTAACGTTTGGCACACTCCACAAGTCTTGGTGCACAACAGACCATGGGAACTATTGTCTTATAAGCCTAATAAGCCTGATCTGCAAGGCCATGGAGTCCATCATTATGGAACTAATAAACAGAGCTATTGGGAGCCTACAAACACCCAACCCTACATATTTTGGTTTGGTCAGGGGTAGATCATGGTCCCTAAACCAGCTAGACAGTTTTCAAGACAGTTACCCAGGACATACATCAATGAAATGAGCTCCACATGGCCTACATAGACCTTGAAAAGCCCTTTTCCAACATACCACACATATGTCATATCCACAAAATCAACAACCTGTGCATAAACACGTAAGTCATCTGATGGATTGCCAACTGGGGCACAGATAGATCCCACAAGGTAAGAATTGTGGTCTCCCTGTTGGACTGTAAGCTGGTAACAACTGCTGTCCCCCATGGCTCAGTCCTGGGACCCCTCCTGTCTGGTGTATACTTTTCAAAAGTACAGTCAAACACACGAGGGCTATGGTTATCAAAGTTTGTGGATGACTGCAAAAAGGCTGTCATAATTGATGTTTGGGACAACAGAGATATCCTTAAAAAGGGTCTCAGTCAGACAGATTTGGTGTCAAAATTATGGCCTTGAGCTACAGTCATACAAATACCACATATGTGCCAACACCCTAAATATGGAGGTAATAATAAGGGATCTATGGACACATGTGGATAGCCATCTCTACTTTCAGAAAAACATTCACAAAGTGGTTAGAAAATCATGCTATGTGTTCCCACAAATTGCCAAAGTCTTTGCATGTAGGTCAAATGAGGTTCCCTCTACTCATCAGTCATCAGACCCATCAGAGAGTACCACAACACACTTGCGATGAATCTGACTAGGCACCTTCAGCAGCTGGAAAGACCACTGAAGTACCTCAACAAGAGGATTACTGGCCGCAAACAGTTGCCCCATGCAACAAGACTGAAGTAACTCAATCTGTACTCTGTTGCATACCGTCTACTCAGGCAATCTCTGCCCAACAGACAGGTCCATGTCCAATGCAGAACTGATGTACATGTTCTATCTGAAGTAAACCCAAGCTCACTGTGCCACATGCTCTAGGAATATAATCATCACAACAATAAATAGAACATGTTGGGGGGATACATTACTAACTCACAGACTTCCCTTGCTTTGGAACAGGCTCCCAACCTACATTAAGCTGAGTCCCTCACTGACACACTTCCAGAGGAGCCTTGATGAGTGTATGTGAAACTGAACTGTCACACCATGGATCACTTCATCAGCTCTACTACACAGAGGCATAGGGAACTAACCCCAGGTGCGGTGATAGCTGCACACTCTGGCCATGTTAATATATGCCTTCAGGCAGACAGCCTATTTCCTACCTATGTACCTATATATGTAGGGGGAACACAGTATAATAAGCCAAAGAAAGATGGGCAGAGATGTGTGTAAGAGGGTGACCATGACAGGGAGCCATCCAGGACTGTCCCACCCAGCACACATCCCAATGGCACAAAATACGAGGTGCACATCTCACCCACTGTACATAATAGCCACCAGTATCTGTAAGCATTACAGTGTATGTGGTGCATGTGCCTGCTGTACAACATGACTGTACAATGAAGCACACATCTACTATCTGTAGACATGTACCTGTCACATAGGTTCACAGGTATGTAGTAGACTATCTTCACAAAGGCATATACTAGCCTATGCAAGTTGTGCAGCTTTCACCACCCCATTGGTTAGTCTCCTAAGCCCTAGTTCTAATAGTTAGTACCCTAAGCCCCTTTCTAGTGGGGCTGCTGATGTGATCCCTGGTGTGAATTTTCTGTTTCCCATCCACTCATCAAGGTTCCTATTGAAGAGTGTCAGTGAGGTGCTCTGTCTGATGTACATTGGGACTCTGTTCCACAGTAAGGCAAGTCTCTGGGATGGTATTCTATCCACCAGCATGTTGTATTCATTGTTGTGATGAGGTTCATATCCCTGGAGTGTGTAGTGCAACTCAATTTTGTTTTCCTTAGATGGAGCACGTTCAACAGTTATGTGTTGGACATGGCTCTATATGTTAGACAGAGTTTGCCTCTGAGTAGGCGGTACACAACAGAGAAAAGATTTAGTTTTTCCAGTTGTGTTGCATAACACAACTGTTTGAGGCCAGTAATCCTCTTGGTGAGGTACCTCTGTGGTCTCTCCAGCTGCTGGATATGCCTAGTCGAGTACATCCAAGATGGTGCATTGTACTCAATGATGGGTCTGATGACTTGAGTAGAGGGCCACCACTACCTCTTTTGATCTTGATGCAAACCCTTTGTTGATTAGGTGGGCCACATAGGATTTCCTAACCACTTTGGCAACATGGTTGTCAAAGAAAAGATGACTATCTACTTGTGTCTCCAGATCCCTTATTACCTCATCAGTTTTTAGGGGGTAACACCTATGTAGTAGTTTGTGGGTAATTTGTTTTCCCCAAAGAGGATTACTATGCATTCTTTCGCATTGAGCTTGAGGCCATGATTCTGACACCACACATCTGTTGCTAGAGTCCCTTCTGGAGAATATTTGTGTCATCTAGGGAATCTATTTTGGCAAACACTTTACAGTTCCCAGCAAACTTAGTCAACCACAACACTCCTGTGTTGGCATGTACTTCTGTAAAGTATATACCAAACAGGAGGGGGCCCCAGGACTGAACCCTGGGGGGCACCAGCTGTTACCAGTTTAGAGTCTGACGTAGCCAGCAACTCTTAATTTGTGGGATATATCTGTGAGCCAGTTTGCAATCCATCTTGTGATGTATGGATTTATGCCTAGGTTGGTGAGTTCATCTATGATACCTGACTGAGGAATGGTGTCAAAGGCCTTAGTGAGGTATAGGTAGGCTGTGTGGAGTTGCTTTCAATCATCTGTAGCCTGGGTAACTGTCTCAAAGAAATCCACCCAGTTCAGGAGGCATGATCTGCCTTTGATGAAACCAAACTGGGTGTGCTCAACTGTTTGAAGGTTCCCAATGTCTTTATTGTTGAGTTCCATTATGATTGGCTCCATTGCCTTGCAGATCAGACTTGTCAGGCTCATAGAACAGGAATGCCAAGGGTCTGTTGTGGACCCACCCCTGTGGAGTGGGAAGAATGTTGCTGTACAACATTCTATGGGTACATATCCTGTAGAGAGGATGTAGAGAGAGAGGTGTAGGTATCCTTTATGAATATGGATACATTCCCGCCCTATGTGCTATGATCCAGGTTCTGATGCTGGAAGGTATGGAATGAGTAGTATCCTAGCAGTGCTGGTGTGCTCTCTGGAGCCTTGAACTAGGTTTCTGTTACTGCACAGATATCAATATTCTCCATACTGAGAAGTGCCTCGAGTGTGTGCATTTGGAGGCTGAGACCTCTGACAATGAGTAGCATGTAGCTCACTTTGTGGTTATTTGTGTTGGTTACGGGGTTTGGTTTATCCTGAATGACAGGTGTTCCACACCTGAAGTCAATGCCTCATTGGTCCGATCCGTCCATAAGCTAATTACCCTAGATATCCACATTCTGCCCCCACCCTCCATTAAGGAAACCATTGTAAAAAATTTCTCCAAAGCCAAGTTCATGCTTCTTAAGACAGATGTGGTGAACTTCATGACACCCATGCAGATGGACAATACGGTTACGACTACTGAATCCTACACAATTGCACTTTATAAGCACTTACATGAGTGCATTGATCATGCTATCCAAAACAGAGCCAAGATGCTATCCTCCAAAAAAAGGAAGCCAATCCGGTGGTCCCCTGCCATAAACAAACTGTACAACAGAAGGAAGAAACTGTTGCAAAGGAGAAGAAAATCCCATGAGTGGAGGAGCTCCCTGGTCAGCCTCAGTAAGAAGCTGTGATCCTTGATAAAATCCTCCAAAGCTAGTTACAAAAACAAAATCACCACTGATTCTAAAAACAACCACAAAGCATTATATAGCTATGTTAAGAATCTCAATGGTAACACTCAGATCTGCTCTGAGTTACAGCACAATGGCACTAAATATACAGACCCAACTGATATTGCCAACATCCTGGCAGATAGGTTCAGTGCTAACTTTACCCCCCTCTCGCCCATTAAAGAGCCCATCTCTATACTGGAAGAATGCAAAGTTCCTGTAATCACGGCTGCACACGTAAAAACCACACTCTCCAAAGGCAAGAACACAGCATCCATGGGACCAGACAACATCCCAGGCTGCGTTCTAAACGAACTACAGAACAAATTGGCACCCCACCTAAGTACCATGTTCAATCATAGCCTCACCTCAGGCTTTGTGCCTGCTGAATGGTGCACAGCAATGGTTATCCCACTCCACAAGGCGGGAGCCACCACGGACCCCAGGAACTACCGCCCCATTATCCTGACGAGCCTGGTCTGCAAGGCCATGGAACGTATCACCATGGAACTTATAAACAAAGACACTGGTAATCTTCAAACTCTAGACCCCACCCAGTTTGGGTTTGTAAAAGGCAGATCATGTCTCCTAAACCTGATAGACTTCTTTGAAGCAGTCACCAAAGCTGTAGACAAGGGTAAGGTGGTTCACACAGCCTATCTAGATCTTGCCAAGGCTTTTGACACCATCCCCCACTCTGGAATTATAGATAAAATCATTAAACTAGGTATAAAGCCCTATGTCACAAGATGGGTTGCCAACTGGCTCACTGACAGAACCCACACTGTGAAAGTAGCAGACTCCAAATCCGACTTCAGACCAGTGACAAGTGAAGTACCACAGGGTTCAGTCCTGGGTCCTCTCCTGTTTGGTATCTACTTCTCTGAAGTACAGTCTAACACAGAAGGTCTTTGGCTAACAAAGTTCGCAGATGACTGCAAACTAGGAGCCATAATCGAAACTCCTAACAAAGTGGACATCATACAAAAGGGCCTCACTGAGACAGATGCCTGGTGTCAAAGCCATGGCCTCAAGCTCAGTGCCAAAATGTGCATTGCCATCCCCTTTGGTAAAAACTCTGTACCCATGAACTACAACATAGGCAGTAGTATACTTAACACCGAAAGTGTGATAAGAGACCTTGGGACACAGGTGGACAGTAGTCTCTCCTTTGATAATCACATTACAGTAGTCAGGAAATCCTTCTACGTGGCACACCTCATCACAACAGGTTTCTCATCCAGAAAAAAAGAGGTCATTGTTCCCCTCCACTCATCACTCATTAGACCCATTATAGAGTACAACACCCCTTTTGGTATGTACCTCACAAGACATCTACAACTGGAAAGGCCGCAGAGATACCTCACAAAGAGGATTACCGGTCTCAAACATATGTCCTACACAGACCGTCTCAAAAAAATCCAGCTTTACTCCGTCGCATATCGCCTACTCAGAGGTGATCTCTGCCTAACATACAAAGCTATGTCAAACCCAGAGCTGTTGGACATGCTCCACTTAAAGAAATCCCAATCCCTCTGAGCTACATGTTCTAGGGACCTAAACCTTGTCACCACAATAAACAGAACATTCCTGAGGGATAGATTCCTGTCCCAGAGACTTCCCATACTCTGGAATAAACTACCTATCTATATCAAACAAAGCTCCTCATTAGCACTCTTCAAGAAAAATCTTGATGATTGGATGGGAAATAGGAAATTCACCCCGGGGATCACCTCTGTGGCTTTGCTCGATAGTGGCACAGGAAAATAATTTTCTTGGATGGCAAAAGCCAGGGTACCTTTTTTGCTGGGCTTGTATAGGCCCCAGGGCCGATAGCCTAATACCTACCTATGAACCTATGAACCTTTGAGCCTTGCCTAAAAAAGGTAATATGGGGACAGCAAGAGCCTTGGCCAGTATTCAGAAGCATAGGGGTGACAGGTGCAAACCATCTCTAGCAAAGCAACGAGGCTTGTCTATCATGTCATCACAGGCAGACAGAGACTGGATCCCCTTTGAATGACACCAGAAGCTCAGCCAATTGTTGAAGTTTATCATCTTTCTGTTATATTGCAGTATCATGTAGGTGAAGGTAAGATGCTACTCAAGGTCAGGGTCATACCAGCCTGGGCTACATGATCATAGAGCTACTATATATCTCTTGTCATGTTGTCCTGGGAGGTATGTCTCAGATCATTCACACTGACATGTACAAAGACCACGACATATATGTATCTGTTCTGGAGTGATGTAAGTGATTGTGTTATGTGGCGGATAATAGCACCTGACAGACAACTGACAGTAACCTTCCCCTTGTCCAGCCTAGTGAGTGGAACATCTGAGTGCCTGACTATGGAGTCACCTATTACTAGTGTGTTGGGTATGTTGTTTTGCCTTAGGGCCTGTTGTGAGGCACACTACTTTGGTGTATTATGTGTTTTCTGGCGTGTGCTTGGAGGTGCATGTTGCTTGCTTGTCTGCTTAGGAGGACACTTTCTCTTTTTCAGATTAATATTTGTATTCTCCAGGTATGGTAATGTGTATTTATGTGTGTGTTTTGCTGGTGCTTATATTGTAGGTCTATGTGAGACTGTTGGTGTTGTGCTTGTATGACCCTACTCCTCTTGACTGTATTGTCCAGTATTGGGTTGACAGAGCTTAGCCACCAATTTGACCATGTGTGTGCCAGCATGTGGTGCATCAACCCATATATGATATGGTTATGGTCTATGCATACAATACACTCACAATACACCTAGTATGGTAAGCCTGCTGAGGTTAGCAAATGTGAAAAACCCCTTTGGGCAAACTGTCAGCGAGTAATGTCTGTATTCCATCCTGTAACTCCATATTGCTTGCGGAAGTGTAAAAAAGTACTTAGTTTGGATTAAGAACAGCGCACTTGCCAACTGTGTATGTGTGTGTCTGTCTCTCCCTGGGGAGAGAGCAACCTTTTTGGAGACTACTCTCACCCCTTAAAAGTGATATACTCATCTTTGTCAAGTCTGATGATGTCACCATCCTACAAATATATCTGTGGGAAGGTGAAATCCCAGTAATGTGTATAGCGTGTCGTGTAAATGTGTACTGCTGTAGTATCATAATGTAGTTAGGTAGGGGTTTGAATCCCGCACTTGCTAAATGTGTGTGTTCCAGGTGTGTGAGAGTGTATGACACCACTGGTCAATGTGGAATGGATTTTGATTTTTCTAGTGTATGGCATATCACGACAACTATATGTGCATAACACATGTAAGGTAGCTGTGGGGCAAAGCCATATACATACATGTGACCTCAATTTTTTCATAGGTGGGTACTATGCTTTCTCCATGAAAGCATCTGTTAGCCTTGCCAGAATGTGCTGGTGCTTTACAGACCTTAGGTTACTTCTGTATGCTTGTGACAAGCTTAGCCACTGCAGTGATCCCTGGGCTACGTCTTCTGTTTCACATCCTCTTATCACGGTTTCTATTGAAAAGTGTGAGTGAGGGTTTATGCTTGAGGTATATTTGAATCCTGTTCCAAAGCAAGCAAAGTCTGGCAAAGATGACTAATCATTATAGGTGTGCAACAACCTCTGTGGATCTGCATGCATACCCTTCATTGCTTAAGTGCTCCACAGAGGGATTTCCAAAACCCTTTGGTAATGTGATTATCAAAGGAGAGATGTCTAAACACATGGCTCTATGTATACATTAGTACTTGTTCCACATTTTGGGGGCTACTACCTATGTGGTACTCTGGGGATACTTTGTTTTCTAAAAGTGGATAACTATGCTTTCTTTGGCTTATAGCTTTACAGCATGAGATTGACACCAGGTATCTGTCTCTATGATACCCTTTTGGAGGATGTGTGTGTCATCTGGAGAATAAAGTATAGCCCATATTATGCATTTTCATCAAATGTGGGCAGACATATCCCTACTGTGTTTGCTTGTACCTAAGAAAGCTATATGACAAACAGGAGTGGTCCCAGGACTGAGTGCAGGTAAATACCACTTGTTACTCACATAGAATTGTACATGGAGGCTGCAAATGTTACTGTGTGTCCTACATCTGTGCGCCAGTTGTCAATCCATCATCTAACAGTCAATTATGGTCAGTCTGTTGAGGTTATGTATAATACCAGAATGTAGGATGGGTATGAATTGCTGGGTGAGCTATAGCTTGACTGTGTGGACCTCCCCTCCCTCACCTATAGCCGTGTTAACTGGCTTGAAGTCTACTAGGTGTAGGAGCCATGATCTGGCCTTTAAAGAACCTAAGTGGGTATAGTGCAGTGTTTGCAGGTTCATAATGTCTCTGTTAAAGAGTTCCATAATGCTGTGCTCCATAGCCTTCCAGATAACATTTGTCTGGCTTATAGGGAGAGAGTTTCCAGGATCTGTTGTAGCTCTACCCTTAATCAATTTATGTCAACATTTGCAATGGGTGTGACGAGGGCGGACAGGATTAGGAATAAGGATATTAGAGGTTCAGCCCAGGTTTGAAGGTTAGTAGACCAAGCCAGATAGGTAGGATTACATTTGTTTGTACATGTGCTGAGGAGGGATGCAGAGTATATTGTGAAATAGATGCTAAGGATGAAGCCGCCAGGTAACAGGAAAAGAGGAATGCCTAAGATGAGGTTTATGGATGTGGTGAGAGAGGACATGCAGGTGGATGGTGTGACAGTGCAAGATGCAGAGGGCAGGAAGAAATGGAAATAAATGATCTACTGTGGTGACCCCTAATGGGAGCATCTGAAAGGAGAAGAAGAAGACGTTGTAGCTCAGCCCTTGTGGACTGTGAACACCATTACCATGCGTCATTCCACAAGTATGTAACCTGTATAGAGGCTGCATCTGGACAGAGTGTTTAGGTGAGTGGTGACTTCATATGTCAGCTTGTGTATGACACAGCCAGGGACAATGTCCAGTACGATTGCCACTGTGGTCTGGACTTTGCTAAAGAGATGTTTTAACTAGAGTGTCTGTGAATCATCAGCTTTTACATTTTTCAGGTCTGGAAATGTGGCCCTTGTGTAATGACAGGGTGGTGCAATCCGCATTCAAACTGTCTGTCAAGATATTGGTAATGTCATTCAGATAAGTGTACTTTGTGGCCATTTACATTAACTCTGACCCGATCTGAGATTTCCCCTCTAGATTATAAACAACACGAAAGAAAGCTTTAGTGTTGTCTTTGGAATCCTTGCCAATTTGTATTTTGAAGCTTGCCTTGTATGATTAATGAGGGCTTGTATTTTCCCAATGATACTGACCAGAGAGGTTATCCCTTCTTGGTATGTAACTCTTTTTTGGTACAACTTCACACCTTCTATTATATATATTTAGTTTATGGCAGGGGTCCATGAGACTAATGCACTTTTACTGTATAGGTGAGTATTTCTTGTGTTTGTGATAGCACGGTCCATGCAACCCTGTAGGTGAACAGTGTGCATTACTGAAGGATTATGCAGCTGAGACATTGTTAACCTTAGTAATGCAAACCAATGACAGATAGCAACAACAGCATCACCCACAGCACAGTGTCAACTCATGTCATACACACACATGCGTACTCAAGTTACAAAATGTGTGTAGTACAATGCATACTGGCCACCAATAGAAACTATGGAGTGTTAACACTCGCCAATACAGGGCATTTCACCCTGCCCATGTGTCCAATATGCATGTACATGCAGACAGTGCACCTCCACCATGTTCACAAATGGACACCTGCAAACCTGTTTTGCACACACCCCACACTTACTGTCCACTATATAATGCATGCTAACATAACTACACACATCAGCCAATTGGCACATGGGCAAACAAAACACAATTGGAATAAACACTGGTGAAAACAATGCAACATTGCTAATTACAGATTTAATGCATCATGCCTGCTCAGCTACACCTTCAAGGATATCATTACACTTTACTGCTGACAGCATGCTACACATCCAACCATTGCTATACTTTATTAAAGTCACCCTGTGCATCAGCACCATGTTAGCCTGTTTCTGCATCAATGTTAAAGATGACAGGAGGTGGCACAGGTTTCATCATATGCACAGGATGCGCTGTTGGTTTGCCAGAGGCCTACACTGAGCCATACAATCAACATGTGTGCCTGTGAGTGTGTGTGTGTGTGTGTGTGTGTGTGTGTGTGTGTGTGTGTGTGTGTGTGTGTGTGTGTGTGTGAGGGCCATGAGTACTATTATGGGCCAATATTGATGTCATGTGTGCAGGTATTTGTTTGCCCTAGGTTTCTGGTTTATGTATGTGTGTCTGCATGCACACAGTTCCACCATGTGGCTGCCATATACAGGGATTTGTGAGACAGCTACAGACTGTACCTGGCAGGCTTTACAGATCACTGTCTCTGGCCATGGATATTGAACCTGTACCTGGTAGGGGTGCTACAGACAGTATCAGGTACTAATCCAGATTGGGTACTATCCTCAGAGGTTGACAAATGTCTACTGGATCCAGGTCCCTGCTGGGACTGGCCAGAGCCACGTGCATGTGGTCTGCTAGGACAGTCTACGGACAGCCTCACCCCAACATTGCTGGGGCTGGTACTGGCACTACAGGAGTGGCTGTGACTTGCTGGATGTCCATGGCGACCTCCAGCTGGTGATGTTGCTGGCATACATCTACATCGACGTCTCAGCCATCCCGCACTGTCCTGACACATGGACATGACATTGTGGAAGATATCCAATGTCTCACCCCAATGTCTATCAATGACCTCAGTGTAGTTACGTATGGCACCTGCTAGGTCATGGATACTGTCATTTACAGAGGTGTAATGAACCCTCTGTGACCTTAGCCTCTGTCTGGTCTACCACTCCATTCATGTCTGTGTCTCCATGACAGCCTGGAACATGCATGTGGTAGAAAGAGGTGTGGCACAACAGAATAATGGTGCCTGACCTGCTCACCAGTCCGAGGAACACCAGTGGCACTGGTGAGATCATGGGCAAGACTGTTCCAAGACTCCTTTTTATATTGGGTACCCTGCTACTGGCCCTGTTTGTGGACGAGGAGCCAAACCATAATTTTGGACTCCTGGATGCCCCAGCGAAATCGAGTGCCTTCACCTGCCATGCTGACTGCAGAAGGAAGCTACAACCAGTTATAGCAAGTATTCCTGCCTGTGGAGCTTAAATATGCCTCATTTCCCGCACTTATTTGTGATTGGCCAGTTTTGGAAAAGCTCAGCTGTGGGCACGCCTGCTTAGCTAATGTTAACAATGTTTAAAATCCCTTTGATAGATATGTGTCTGTTGAAAGTGCATGTTTGTGAAATGCTATCATGGCTTAGTGGTTAAGTACTGTGACTATAGTGCACAGTATCCTGAGTTCGAGCCCTGTCACTGCTTTTTATTTTCCTGCTGGGCAGGCCTGACTGGTTAAGGAACAGTAAAGCAGGTGTGAGCGTGCTTAACTGACTTTGCTCGACTTTGCCCGACTTTGCCTTACGTTGCCTGATGTTGTGTTTGTTAGCGAGGTGTGCAGCTACGCGCAAAAACATTGCACTGGTTAGCATGGTGCACAGCTACACGCAAATATATTTAAATATGCTCAATACGGGCAAAATGTGCTTATCAGTGCTTTATATTGCTTAAAATAGGGTACCCATGCCTCAGAATGCATAAACATTTCACCTTCATATATATAATTCATGCACTAATACATTTAACATTCCAATGCTTTTTACAAAACTTATACATAAAAAAATGTCAGGAAATGTTTTTGTATACAGATTTCCCACAGAAAATGGAACTTGCAGTAGTGGGACTCGAACCGAGAATGCCTCCTCTTTGTGCAAAGGCTCTAACCACTACATTATTGCTATGTTGCTTAAGTTGCATATATTTTTCTTATTATCCACTTCTGGTGTCTCAGCAGCTGTAACTGTAGCTAAGTAATGGGCAAACCTGGGCAAACCCATGCACCTACGGGCAGCTATATCGGAAGAAAAAAATTATTTTTATTTTTTATTCTGTAAGTTGTTTAACATATGAAAGAGTGTAGTGTTACATTTTACACATGTGAGCGGACTCGCTCATTTAAATGGAAGTTGCGGCATTTCTTCATTGCAGGGGTATGGATATTTGGACTGCTCAGCAGTCCGACACTCCCCCAAAACACGTCCATGCTCCATGTAAGCTTTAGAGTTGAGGCAGTGTTCCCTCGTTATTATGCATGGCACGCTGCCATCATACTCTTACACTGGCGCTTCCGTGCAAGACTAATCTAGTCTTACACAGAAGATTAGTGAATCTGGGGGATTGTTTGCTTAAGTGTAAGGGATGTTAGTTGGAGACAGCCTTAACTTACAGAGAACTTCATTGCAAACTCCTGTTAACCTCTGGAATTCCTTGTGGGCTGAATGAACATATCAGTATCACCAGATGATTAAAAAGTGTGCTGCATTGTTGCAACTATTTATTTATTGTTTTTTAACAATGCCCAGAACAACATTTTATATATATATATATATATATATATATATATATATATATATATAGTGTTTATTTTCCACTGATGTCTTTTTCTATAGGTTCATAGGTTCATAGGTAGGTACTAGGCTATTGGCCCTAGGGCCTATATAAGCCTAGCCAAAAATGTACCCTGGCTTTTGCCACCAAAGAAAATTATTTTCTTGTGCCCCTGTCGAGCAGAGCCACAAAAGTGATCCCTGGGGTGAATTTCCTATTTCCCATCCAATCATCAAGATTTCTCTTGAAGAGTGCTAATGATGAGCTCTGTTTGACATAGATAGGTAGTCTGTTCCAGAGTATGGGAAGTCTCTGGGACAGGAATCTATCCCTCCAGCATGTTCAGTTTATTGTGGTGACAAGGTTTAGGTCCCTAGAGCATGTAGTTCAGAGGGATTGAGATTTCTTTAAGTGGAGCATGTCCAACAGCTCTGGGTTTGACATAGCTTTGTATGTTAGGCAGAGATCACCTCTGAGTAGGCAATATGCGATGGAGTAAAGCTGGAGTTTTTTTAGATGGTCTGTGTAGGGCATCTGTTTGAGGCCAGAAATCCTCTTTGTGAGGTATTTCTGTGGCGTTTCCAGTTGTTGTAGATGTCTTGTGAGGTACATACCAAAAGGGGCATTGCACTCTATAATGGGTCTAATGAGTGATGAGTAGAGGGGAAGAATGACCTCTTTTTTTCTGGATAAGAAACCTTGGTGAGCCACGTAAAAGGATTTCCTGACCATTGTGGCAATGTGATTATCAAAGTAGAGACTACTGTCCATCTGTGTCCCAATGTCTCTTATCACATTTTCAGCATTAAGTAGACTACCAGCTATGTGGTAGTTAATGGGTACAGAGTTTTTTACCAAAGGGTATGGCAATACACTTTTTGGCATTGAGCTTCAGGCCATGGCTTTGACACCAGGTATCTGTCTCAGTGAGGCCCTTTTGTAGTATGTCCACATCATTAGGAGTTTCGATTATGGCTCGTAGTTTGCAGTCATCTGCACACTTTGTTAGCCAAAGACCTTCTGTGTTAGCCTGTACTTCAGAGAAGTAGATGCCAAACAGGAGAGGACCCAGGACTGAACCCCATGGTGATCCACTAGTCAATGGTCTAAAGTTGGATTTGAACTATAGTTGCAATGTGTTTTTTTTTTTTTTTATGGTTATAATGTTTTTTTTTTAGAAGTTGTCAACTGACTTTTTTTAATCATGTGATTTTTTTATATTTAAGTAAGTATTTAATTTTTCACTTACTCATTTGACCAATAAATAAATTAAATATTTAAATAATAAGTACAGTTGAAAGAAGGGTGTGTAGGAAAATAAAATACTGACATATATATGAATGCTAAGAATTTTGAAAAGAAAACAATAGCTCAATTATGTTAAAAACAACAATGAAGGGAAAAATGTGTGAGTGGTAAATGCAGTTGTGACACTTTACTTACATATATTTTCTGACCATAGGACTAAAGTAATACTGTGTAAACAATTTAATTACCAAGTGGTCCAGTTTAACCTGTTTTAAATAAATACGAGAAGTATTTGGAAGTGTTCCAATACAAGTGCATTCATGCAAAGAATTGCATACATTTTCTGTCATGCAGAGTGTTACTGTTAAAAAAATGTCTACTATGTAGATGATTCGGAAACCTGGTGCTCTTAAAAGTCGTTTTCGGAGTATTAATGGTCAGTTTGAACTTATATAGTCTGGGATTCCCATCTTTAGATTATGCCATGGATTCCATTACAGACCTAGGAAAACTTATTCCTCCAGATTCTGCAAGCCTTGCACGGTGTGCAGGATTAGTGCAGGAGCTCTAGCAGGCAATATGTCTGCCGTGCGATCCAGGAATAGCCTGTAGGGGCATGCATGAGCTCTCCTGCACTATTCCTGCACGGACTCAGCTCCTGTATGCAAATTACCCCATTTGCAGGAGAAATCCATGCAAATGAGGTGAATTTGTGATCCAGGAAGCTGGAAACCAGCCATGCAGGACTAGTGTAATTTGCAGAAATGTACTCGGTTACTAGGTTACTAACCGAGTAAATTTTTGCAAAATCCAAAACAGAGCCGTGACAGTTCCAAATAAAGGCTGCATATCAGTCAGGAAGCATGCCAATGGCTAAGTATAAGGCCTTTGGCATTGAAAACAGCCTAAAAAAATCAACTTTTATTTTTTTAGCCAATCTCAGCTGTTTAAGCATAGGGCAGTGGCACGAAAACAGGATCGGGGGTAAATAAGAAAATAAACCTAAAATAAGCATTCTAACTAAAATCACTATTCTGCCATTAAAGCCAATGGCACGCAGAAGACAACATGGTCAGTGAGTAGTGGTTACTAAGGGGGGGAGGCACAGTGTGAGACGTAACTATGCATTAGCAGGCAATCCTATGCAAATTAGGGGAATGATAGTGAATCCCAGATTTCCCCAGCATGCTAGTCAGGTCCCAACAGTGTAAGAGCAGGAATAGCTTGGTGTAAGCCTAGGTGTTAGCTGACATCACGGGGGTGGTGTCAGGCATACTGTTAGTGGATTGGAACCCGGTGGCTCGGGTTTGGTCCTAGTTAAGCACAGCTAAGCAAGGGTGTGTGTCTGAGTCTGCCTAGCACTCTTTACATTGCCTAAGTGGGTGTGCACACTGCGCACCGGGTTTCAAAAAAATAAAATAAAGGTAAACTAGGAAATTGCAGCTCTGTGCACATTTGAGCACTGTGTTTGCACGGTGCACCCCTGAGCTTAAAGAGGAAGGGAATGGGAAGGGAAAACAGTAGTAGGAAGTTAAAAAAAGGAGAACTAGCATAGCTGGCAGGTGAAATGTATCAGAATCAGCCAATTACACAGGCAGCTAGCCCAGCACACTACTATAAACTATGCAAACACCTTCCCCTCTGGTTTTTTCCATACTCTAAACCACCGGTGTATACAAGCGGGGAACTTTTGACAAACAAAACTACAAATTGATAGGGGCTGCAGCAGGCAACATACAACAACATGTGCAAGAGGCTGAGGGTGGTGAGGATGTGAATGCTGCCGATCAACCTACAGTGAGGAGACGGAGAAGAGTGTACAGACCCAGGGTAACCTACCAGGGGCTACATGAGCTGGAGATAGTGGAGCGATATAGGGTAGATATGGACCTCCTACAGCAAATTGTTGAGCTGTGCCAGCCATGCCTGACACACACAACTGACCGAGGGGAATCCATCCCCGTGGATACCAAGGTATGTGTAGGCCTAGGAATACTAGCCACAGGTACTTCCCAAAGCTCAACTGGAAATATTATATTTTTCATATATCATATCATATTTTTTTTAGAAGTTGTCAACTGACTTTCTTTAATCATGTGATTTTTTTTTATATTTAAGTTAGCATTTAATTTTTCACTTACTCATTTGACCAATAAATAAATTAAATATTTAAGTAATAACTAAAGTTGAGAGAGAGATGTGTAGGAAAATAAAATACTGACATATATATGAATGCTAAGAATTTTGAAAAGAAAACAATAGCTGAGCTCTATTATGTTAAAAAAGTACAATGAAGGGAAATGTGTGGATGGTAAATGTAGTTGTGACACTCTACTTACATATATTTTCTGACCATAGGGCTGAAGTAATACTGTGTAAACATTTTAATTCCCAAGTGGTCCAGTATAACCTGTTTTAAATAAATACGAGAAGTATTTGGAAGTGTTCCAATACAAGTGCATTCATGCAAAGAATTACATACATTTTCTGTCAGGCAGAGTGTTTCTGTTAATAAAATGTCTACTGTGTAGATGATTCAGAATTCTGGTGCTCTTAAAAGTGGTTTTCCGAGAATCACTTGACAGTTTGAACTTATATAGTCCGGGATTACAATGTTTAGATTTATGCTATGGATTCCACTACAGACCTAGGAAAACTTATTCCCCCGGATTCTGCAAGCCTTGCACAGTGTGCAGGATTAGTGCAGGAGATCTAGCAGGCAATATGTCAGCCGTGTGATCAAGGAATAGCCTGCAGGGGCGTGCACAAGTGCTCCTGCACTAGTCCTGCACGGACTCAGCCCCTGTATGCAAATTACACCATTTGCAGGAGAAATCCATGAAAATGAGGTGAATTTGCAATCCAGCAAGCTGGAAACTGGCCGTGCAGGACTAGTGTAAGCTGTAGAAAAGTACTCAGTTGGTAACCGAGTACTTTGTTTGTGTCTTTCGGCTTTTCACAGTTAGGGGTCGCCACAGCGGAACTCCGGTCCGCTAATGATTGATAGTTGATTTTTACGTGCCGAGTACATTTCTGCAAAATCCAAAATGGAGCAGTGACAGCTCCAAATAAAGGCTGCATATCAGTCAGGAAGAATGCCAATGGCTAAGTATAAAGCCATTGGCATTGAAAAAAGCCTAAAAAAATAAAAAAATCCACTTTTATTTTTTTTTAGCCAATCTCGGCTGTTTAAGCGTAGTGCAGCAGCATGTAAATGGGATCGGGGGAAAATAAGAAAATAAACCTAAAATAAGCATTCTAACTAAAATCACTATTTTACCATTAAAGTCAATGGCAGGCAGAAGACAACACGGCCAGTGAGTAGTGATTGCTAAGGGGGAAGGCTCTGTGTGAGACATGTAACTATGCATTAGCAAGCAATCCTATGCAAATGAGGGGAATGCTAGTGAATCCCAGTTTTCCCCAGCATGCTAGTCAGGTCCCAATGGTGTAAGAACAGGAATAGCTTGGTGCAAGCCTAGGAGTTAGCTGACATCATGGGGGTGTGTGTCAGGCATACTGTTAGCGGACTGGAGCCCTGTGACTCAGGTTTGCACCTAGTTAAGCACAGCTAAGCAAGGGGCTGTGCCTGAGTCTGCCTAGCACTCTTAACATTGACTAAGTGGATGTGCGCACCACGCACTGGATTTTAAAGAGAAAAAAAAAAGGTAAACCAGGAAATAGCAGCTTTGTGCACATTTGAGTGCACTGTGTTTGTGTGGCACGCCCCTGCGCTTAAACAGGAAGGCAATGGGAAGGGAAAACAGTAGTAGGAAGTTAATCAAGGAGAACTAGCATAGCTGGCAGGTGAAATGTATCAAAATCAGCTAATTACACAGGCAGCAGACCAGCCCAGCCCAGAACACTACTATAAACTACGCAAACACCTTCCCATCTGTTTTTTCCCATACTCTACACCACCGGTGTATACAAGCGAGGAACTTTTGACATACAAAACTACAAAATGATAGGGGCTGCAGCAGGCAACATACAACAACATGTGCAAGAGGCTGAGGGTGGTGAGAATGTGAATGCTGCCGATCAACCCACAGTGAAGAGACAGAGAAGAGTGTACAGACCCAGGGTAACCTACCAGGGGCTACATGAGCTGGAGATAGTGGAGTGCTATAAGGTGGACATGGACCTTCTACAGCAAATTGTTGAGCTGTGCCGGCCAAGCCTGACACACACAACTGACCGAGGGGAACTCATCCCAGTGGATACCAAGGTATGTGTAGGCCTAGGAATACTAGCCACAGGTACCTCCCAAAACTCAACTAGGGATATCAAGGGGATTTCACAGGCATCAGCATCCAGAGTATTCCACCAGTTCCTGGATGCTATGTCAGCACATGCCAGTGAGCACATATATTTCTTCAACACCCGTGAGGTGTTGGCCAGCAATATGTGTCTCTTCCACCAAAAAGCAGAATACCCTGAGGTAGTCTTTGCTATAGACTGCACACACATATGCATCAAAGCACCACCTGGTGATCAGGGTAGGGCCTACATCAACCGCAGAGGCTTCCCCTCCATCAACTGCCAGGCCATGTGGGATGACCAAGGCATTATAATGAATGTGTGTGCTGACTACCATGGAAACTATCACGATTCCCACATCTGGCATCTGACGCAGCTGTACCAGAGACTTGCCAATGGGGACATCCTCTACGGTCATCTAGTGGGGGGTGCTGGTTACACACTGGAGCCATGGCTGATGACACCCATCAGAAATGCACACACACCTGAACAAGAATGCCATAATGAGGCACACGCACAGATCAGACTTAGAGTGTGTGTTTGGGCTGCTCAAGTCACGGTTATGGTGTCTGGACACATTTGGTGGAGCCTTGCAGTACTTACCAGCTACACCAGCTACATGTACTCCAATTGTTATGGTATGTGCCATGCTACACAATATGATCCTGCAGAAATAGCTGCAGCAGGAACAGCACAGGGCCACACAGCCCCCCACCAATGCTAAGGCCTGCACAGGCACAGAGTGACTCGAAAGAGGAACAACCTGAGCCTGCCCCAATAGGCAGATGGAGGCATGCCCAGTATGCCCTGGCCTTGGCAAAGAGGCAACACATAGCACACACACTGACACAGTAGGAACCCAGGGAATGACACCTCTCTCTGACCCGCACATACAGTAAATGGGATGCCAAACATGACACTACCTGTGCTCAACCATGTATAGGGAGTGTACTATGTGCATCCGACATAGGCAGTCTTCCAGCACCATCCTCAATCCTGGCACACCCAGAAGGTAAGTAAATCAACCTACCAATTGCTGAATGGAGTAGAATGTGTCATTATCTGTATCTGTGGTATGGATGTGAGCATGCAAGGGAATTGGGTGGCTGAATGTTATGGCAGCAGATAGTAGACACCCACAGTGGCACCATGACATCTGTAACACATACTGGCGTCACCATAGTAGCCAGTACTACACAGGGTGACAAAACCCACTGCAGGAAATGTGCTGGGTGACATGTGTGTCCATATGACTCACACATGCCTGTCAGGAAGGTTCACATACCCAACAACAGTCTCAGCCAGCAGGACAGGTGTAGACAAACCCAAATAGAGCGTATGCTATGGCCTCTGAATGATGCCTATGGGTAACCCCCCCCCCCCAGGCCTACACAGACAGACTACAGCAGGTCAAGGCATTGGGATGTTAGTTCTGAAAGGTAAGAAGTCGGACACTAATATGTAGGGCAAACAAAGCTAAGACCTGTAGTACACTGATATGCTTCTAGTCAGTATGATAGGTAAGAATACAGAATGAAATGGAGTACCTGACATACCCGTATAGTCATAGCAAATGTGTACAAGTGTCAGGTGTGCCCCCCCCCAATCCTATGTAGAAATGTAGTAACAGACAGGTGTTCCCCCCCATCCTGTGTAGAAATGTACTAACAGTCAGGTGTGTCCCCCCAATCCAACATAGAAATGTAGAAACAGTCAGGTGTGTCCCCCCACAATCCTATGTAGAAATGTAGTAACAGTCAGGTGTGCCCCCCCCCCCCATGCCAATGTAGACATGTGGAAACAGACAGGTCTGCCTCTTCCCCCAATCCAGTGTAGAAATGTTGTGACACTCAGGTGTGCCCCCCCAATCCTGTGTAGAAATGTAGTAACATGTATGAGTAGGTATAATATGAGTGGAGCACAGATGCCCAGAGGTGGCCAAGGTAGCAGGATAGGTTGTAGCATTTGCACAATATGCAGGCCTGTGTGTGTTAGAATGGTGTGTGTTTCATAATGTGTGAGAGTGGTCAGTATGTATGCATGTTGAGGTAAGATATGCATGTTGAGGTAAGACCTGGTGGCTACTGCCCACTACTGCAGTGCCAAAGACAATCCCCACCAGTATTACACATGCTAGCAGTAAGTCATTGTAAATGTATGGTGGTAATATGTGTCACCATCTGAAAGACTGACATGGCATGGCTGTTGGGCTAGATATGCAAGCAGTACACAGGGGAAAGTAACCCAGACATACAGTATATATTGTGTCACTGTGAAATGGAGACACCCTTGGATGTGTACATATAGGTATGCATCACAGTAACTGGACCTGTAGTAGGGGATACTGGTGATGGCTGCTTGAACACCTGCAGATCACAAAGGAGGTAGGACTGATGTATTCAGAATCAGCTGATGTACCTGCACATGCCAGCATTACTGTAATGTCCCATGCATACCTGGGTGTCAGATGCAAGTAGTGTCCATACAGTAAGACCCCATATGGAAATAGTGGAAGACTGCAGCATGCAGTACAGGTGTGTCCCTAGCTGTATGTAGCACCCTGCCAGCTTCCACACCTCCTGATCAAGACTGATAGAAGGTATTGGCATGAACACCTATCACACCTACCCTGTCACCCCAGGGGAATATACTGTATGGTGGTCTGGGACAGTAGGACTGACAGAGTGCAACGGCCTGCCACATCTGGCCTGCAGCAACACCTAATGCCCCACAGGCATCTGCCAAAGGTCTGTGTTTCACAAGTACTGCCAATACATGATATGCCAATGACACCCAAATAACAACACAACACACGCCACAAAAGGCATATGCAAGGTCATGTGGACAAACCACAGTAACATGTCCACCATGTTCCACTGCATGAACTGTGGACCAACACTAACACACACCTGTGATGGGGTGATACCCTTAGAGAAAGTATCAGAGAATGTTATGCATAATGTATGGAAGAGGTTAGAATAACAGAGGGGGGTGTATCAGCATGGGCAGCATGGAATGTGCAGGGTCTGACACCAAGCTGTGTGCACACATTATCCCTGGCTGCAAATACATAAATAAGTGGTTACACACCTGCCCGTACACCACAATAGGGTAAAATGTCCTGACCCATGGCCCCTGCCTCTGGCTGACCTGTGCAAATCTGTACAGCTGTGAGGCATTGCCACAGCAAGATAAGGCCATACGGTCATGTTGATGAGCGGACAAGTATGGGATCTTCTGCTAGCACTGTACCAAGGTGCTGAACTGGATACACAAACCCGGCACCAATTGTCTGCAGCTCCCCTGCAGAATGGCATAACTTATGATGAATATGTAGGTGTCTGCCCACAATACCGGACACAGCTGCAGTCACTGTTCTCCCCCAAGTCATCACTATGAACAAGAATGTCCACCTGACAGTACATGAGGACAGAAAATATCACTGTGTATAACAGTACACATCTGAATATCTCTGCTAACAGCAGTACCATGCAGCTGAAACAACACAGGCATAATCACCTACAGTACACACTATCCCCTGCACAGTTTGTCCCCATATTACCAAATGATCGATGGATACCCTGCAGAAACAATATGCTACCTGTAGATGTACAACACAAAGGTATGCACTGCAGTACAAACAACCTGGCATTGATCCCCACATTCAGTAAAGAAGGGCATACTGGGCATGCTCACACACTTAGAGAAATGAAGGCAATGTCAGTCAACAACATACTGAAAGGTCATACAGGGCATGCTCACAAACGTAAACAAATGAAGGGCATGTCTGCAAACAACAGTGGATCAGACATATCTGGCAGTTGCAGATCTTAGTGCAGACACTCCTCAGTATGCAGCACTCATGCTTTGCACCCACACACACAAACACACACACACACACACACACACACACACACACACACACGCACACACTGGATAGGAATACAGGCATTTATCTAAGGACAACACACTATAATAAGCCAAAAGTAGATGTACATAGATGTGTGGAAGAGAGTGACTGTCACAAGGGGCCATCCATTATGAGGCCTGTCCCACCCAGCACACAGCCAAATGGCTACAACCATATGAGCTTTGGATGCCACTCACTGTAGACCTTAGCCACTGGTATCTGTCAGCATTATGGACTATGTGGTGCAAGTGCTAGCTGTGCAACATGACTGTACAAGGAAGTAGTCATCTAGCAGCTGTATACAAGTACTTGTGGACTAATACTACATGCGGGCACACACAGGGTTAGTCAACCTCTAGATGAATGGGTTATGGCCCATGCACACACACTGCCCTCCCCATAGCCCTACTATGACAAGCCTGCTGAGGTAATTCACTTTGAAATACACCCTTGTGAAAGGTGTAGGGCAGTAATCTCTGCGGCACTTCCTATAACTGTGTACTGCTGTAGTGTGGAAAACTAGTTAGGTAAGCATTCTAAACCCAGGCATGACAACTGTGTGTGTGTCTCTGTATAGAGAGCAATGCTTTTTAGGCTAATCACACTCACTACAATTCAAATGCCCTACTTTGTCAAGGCTGCTGATGTCATACACTGTGACATACACCTTTTGGAAAGCTGTAGCCCAATAATCATCGCGGTATGTCCTATAACTGTGTGCTGCTGTAGTGTGAAAAACTAGTTGGGTAGGAGTTTGAATCCCAGACATGGCAACTGTGTGTGTCTGTGTCTGTGTAGGGAGCAATGCATTTTAGCCTAGCCACACTCACTACAAATCGAATGCCCTACTTTGGCAATCCTGCTTATGTCATTCATTGTGAAATACACCTTTGGGGAAAGAGTACTCCAGTAATCCTTGTGGTGCGTCCAATAACAGCTTCATGCTGTAGTGTGATATAGAACTCTGGTAGGGGTTTTATTCCCACACATGGCAGTTGTGGATGTTCTGTGTGTGTGTGTTTCAATGTCTGTGTAGGGAGCAATGCATTTTAGCCTAGCCGCACTCACTACAATTCAAATGCCCTACTTTGGCAATCCTGCTGATGTCATTCATTGTGAAATACACCTTTGGGAGAGTACTCCAGTAATCTCTGTGACACGTCCTATAACTGCGTAGTGCTGTAGTGTAATAAACTAGTTAGGTAGGAGTTCTAATCCCAGACAAGACAGATGTGTGTGTGTGTCTGTGTTTGTAACTTGTATCCTGTTTGGAGATGGTTGTAAGTGTGTAACAATTGGACTCAATGTGGAGCAGGTTTTGCAGATTTCTTATATGGTGGCGCTAGTACATATCACAATGTCTACCATACAGGGATAACAGATGTGAAATAGCTGAGGGGCTGGGGTGCAAATCTTTACCCCTACATGTGACATCAAGGCCAGGCAAACAAAGTTAGCAACCCTAGTATTACCCAGAGAACACTTTCAACCCATGTCTCACACGCAAACGCACACACACACACACACACACACACACACACACACACACACACACACACACACACTTGCCTAGGCAACAGCCACTATGTTGGTAATACCATGCATATTGCCCACTGATAGTAACCATGGTATGATTGCAGTGGTCTACAGAGGGCATGGCACCCTGTCCATTTGTCCAATAGGCATGTACATGCTGACAGTGCACCTTCCCTTGTTCCCCACTGGACACCTGCAACACCTGTGATGCCATCAAATGTGACCCACAAAGGACAAACCATGCCTGAAAAACATGCCCTGTATGGACAGATGCCACTGACACCAGGGAATGCCAGTATCATACTATCAATGTAGGTGTAGGGTAAACCTGCTGTCCATTGCCAGTTCCCACAACATGAAGCCAGGACTGGCACATCTGATGATATTCTGTGTACACAACATGGGCCAGACACCCCAGGTACAGTTCCACATGTCACTGTACATGCATGTGGGAGATGTGCACGTCCCAGACACCATCCATGTCATGGACTAAGGAACCCATACATGGCAAGCAAAGCACAGGATTGGCCACACACAATAGTCACCCAGGTGACTGGATGGTGAATACAATACCCACCTGTGAGGGCAAATCCAGAAACTACACACCGAGTCACAATGCAGACCATTGTCATGTGGGCTGATGCCAAGGTATACCCATCACTTAGCCTTGTATAGCTGTCTGGCACACTTGACTACTACACACCCATGAAGCAATGCACCCATGCATGTCAGTACTGGCACAGTGTGTGTGTGTGTGTGTGTGTGTGTGTGTGTGTGTGTGTGTGTGTGTGTGTGTGTGTGTGTGTGTGTGTGTGTGTGTGTGTATATGTGTGTGTTTGTGTTGTATGATGCATATGATCACATTCACACTCACTACAACCCCCATTGGCATACTGAATCATGCTGTCCAATGTCAGACAACTCCACAACCCTTTGCACATATAACCTCTGTATGACATCTGTGGTGCAGGTGATACCTGCACAGTAATGTGTTGTGGCAATCTCACTAGTGATGAGCTGTAGTCCTGGTCCTGCCAAGTGTGTCAATGTGTGTGCGCCCCTGTGAGAGTGTGGCTGTGTTGAAATTGGCACTTGTTCATTCGGACAGGCACATCTACTACACCTACCATATAGCTACCATACCGCTGTTGTAGATGCCACTCACCATCACATATACATTTTGAGGGCTCCTCAACATGTAACCTATGTAGCGCATCCAATAACTGCATAGAAATGTGATAGCACTACATAGTCATCAGTTGTTTGATATCCTGTGCTGGTAGGTGTGTGACACAAACATGCTTAAGTTTTACTCTCCCACCCCTCCCTGATTTTTCTTTGCCTCTGTCTGCCTCTCTCACTCCATCTCTGGTGGAAGTGGAGACCTACACCTACTTTGCTTAGGCAGCAGCATGTGTATTTTAAGTAATGCTCATGATCAGCTGATGGCCTCTGCACGAATTGCAGCCCTCCTCTAGCTGATTGCTTGTGGAACAGCTGTGGTAACATTCCCATTGCCAAATGCATGGAAACACACTCCAATATCTATGAACATCATGTTGGTGTTGGGCCTTTTCATTCACTGTGAGCAGGAACTCATTCTGTTGTTTGGCAAACAGCATCTCAGATGGATTGGGGATTTACCTCTAACATCATACACTGTGGAAACAGGGCAACACACAGGAGGGGCATGTGCCTGACCTGACTACAGACTGTATGTGCTGCTATACTGCATTTGGAGTAATGTTGGTTTAACAGGGTGTCTGTGTGTGTGTAGATATGGCTGTCCTACATGTTTTAATAACTGCCAAGTCAGTGCTATGTTTATGAGGGAACCCCATATGTAGGGTCATCTGCAGACTGGGCAGTGTGTGGTGCCTTTTCTTTCATGTGTTACCCTCAGAGCACCTATCTGTGGACTGCAGAAGGTAGTGTGAGGATTGCAATCTGTAGATGGTGACAGCCGTGAGAGTTACTGACTTCATATCCCTCATAGGACATATGTTGCAACAAACCCTGTTACAACAGTAAATGTATGAGGTTATCACAGCAACATGTCAATACTGGTCCTGTGTATGTGCTTCCAGCCACAACTCTGTCAACCTTTGTACATATGTCATGCAGTAAGAGGTGCATATGTGCTGTACACCATAATTAGTGACATCATAACTGATAACAAGCCAGTGAGATATCAGACTGCTACGCATGTTATGTATAGTAGGGGTTATATTTGATGACATCAATTGGACATTCTGTGGTTGTGTGTACAGTACTGAGGTATGTGTACGTAAGGTGAATTTTGACAGTGTGTGTATTGATAATATGTACTTTGGCCTGTGTACAGACTGTGGTAGATGTCATTGTTCTTGGTTCCATTCTATCTGATGTTACACGCTGCTCCACTGTATGTTACTCTATCAGCTTACATGTTTGTAGGGCCATACACACACACATGTCCCATCCACAGACAGGCTTCGGACCACACTGTGTAGCAACCCAGTATATCTAGGTTTAGTGTGTGAGTGGCACATATGAGGATGGTATTGAACAAATAGTCTATATACTGTAATATAATACTAGCTTACCATACTTGGCTGTCTTCACACTGGCTGTGGTTATGCACTTTCATACTGATGTATCGTACTCTGTGGTGTGACATGCCTGTAGAGCCTGCTATATATGCAGGTTCATGTGCATTCCCCCATAGGAAATGTAGGCCAGTGTTGAGCCAGTCTGCCTGTAGCCTGCACAGTGCTTGGTTACATGCCTAGCAGCTTAGTGTACTTACCCAGTGAGATGTCATGTCCAGATACTTGCCACATGTACTGCTGCCAGTCCTCCCTTAACAGTCATGTATGTCATACAGAGCAGTGGGATATTGTACAGATGTATGTCAATATCTAGTGGGTAGTATGTGGCCATGGCACCTCTGTACTAGTGGTTATTATGTGTCAGGACAGAAAGGGGTGTGTGAATGCATAACTTATATACCAGTCATTACGTGTTCTGTGTACACCTCTGGACTGTCCAGACTGTGTCAGAATGTTTACATTTATTAGCCAATATCTCTGCAGTAGTCCACAGGAGCATTACGTGCTAGCAGCGGTACTGTACTATGATGTCCTTAGGATGCCTGTAAGTAGCCAATGGTGCACATTTTAAAAGCAGATCTGACCTCCCACACACCCCATGTCTGTGAAGACAATCCCTATTACAGTAGCAATAGTCTACAAATACACCTGCTATACACACCTGACATCCCCTTGCACTACGGAGTTGGGACTATAGGGGCTGAGGTAGGACTACACTCCATGTTCAGGATATATGGTGAAAATATATGTATATATAATTATCCAGATATCTATATAGATATATACACATATACATATCAACATATATAGATGGATATGTATATGTAAACACACACACACAAACACATATATATATATATATATATATATATATATATATATATATATATATGTATATATATATATATATATATATATATATATATATATATATATATATACATACATATACATATAAACATTCAGATATATACATATACAGAGCAATATAGGTCTACACATATACAGATAGAGATACATATGCACATATATGTATGGATATCTACATATATATTGACAGTAGTAGGTATATCAGAATAGATATGTATGCACATATAGTTATAGATATCTACATATACCAACATAACTAGGCATATCTGTACACATAGAATATGCATACATATATAGCTATATAGACATATATCTATATATATACATATATGTATATTTATATATACATATATCTATATATACATATATGTGCATATATATATATATATATATATATATATATATATATATATATATATATATGTACATAGTTTCATAGTAGTGTACTAGGCTATCTGCCCGGGGGCATTTATAAGCCTAGCCAACAGTGATGTGGCTTTACGCCACCCCATACTATATAGTTGCGCCTCTCTAGTAGTGACACATGTGGAACCCCATTATTTAGTAAACTATACCTCTGTCTAGTAGTGACACTGAGGTCACTCCCGGGGTAAACTTGCGATCTCCCATCCATGCATCAAGATTTTTCTTGAACAGTGCCAATGAAGGGCTCTGTCTCACGTGAACTGGGATTTTGTTCCAGAGTATGGGTAACCTCTGTGTTATGAATCTATCCCTCCAGCATGTCCTATTCATATTTGTGCAGAGGTTGAAATCTTTAGCTCGTGTGGTTCTGGTGGATTTGGATTTTTGAGATGGAGCATGTCCATCAATTCCTGGTTGGACATGGCCCTGTATGTTAGGCACAAATCACCTCTGAGCAGGCGGTATGCTACTGAATAAAGCTGGAGTTTCTTTAATTTAGCTGGATAAGGCACATGTTTTAGACCTATGATCCTCTTGGTGAGGTACTTCTGGGGTCTTTCCAGTTGTTGCATGTGCCGGGTGAGATACATCCCAAATGGAGCATTATATTCAATCATGGGCCTGACAAGGGAGGAATACAGAGGTACAATGACCTCCTTTGATCTGGATGAGAATCCCTTCATGATGAGATGGGCAAGGTAGAAAGTCTTTCTGACCACTTTGGCAACATGGTTGTCAAGGAGAGGTCACTATCGACTTGAGTCCCCAGGTCTCTGATTACATCTTCTGTATTCAGTGGGTTATTGTCTACGTGATAGTTTGTGGGTACTTTGTTTTTCCCAAAGGGATGACTATACATTTTTGGCGTTAAGTTTGAGGCCATGATTCCGGCACCAGTTGTCCGTTTCAGTGAGACCTTTCTGTAGGATGTGTGTGTCGGCAGGTGAATCCACTATGGCACCCAGTTTGCAGTCATCTGCAAACTTTGTCAGCCATAATCCTTCCATATTTGCTTTCACATCTGAGAAATAAATGCCGAATAGGAGTGGACCCAAGACTGAGCCCTGTGGGACACCACTTGTGACGGGTTTAGAGTCTGACATGGCTCCAGCAATTTTAACCTTATGGGTTCTGTTTTTAGCCAATTTGCTACCCATCTTGTGACATATGGATTTACATTTAGGCTGCTGAGCTTGTCAATGATGCCAGAGTGTGGTATTTTGTCAAAGGCCTTAGCCAAGTCCAAATAGGCTGTGTGGACAGCCTTGCCCTCATCGATGGCACTAGTGACTGTCTCAAAGAAGTCAACCAGGTTTAAGAGGCAGGATCTGCCTTTTACAAAACCGAACTGTGTGGGATCAAGGGTCTGCAGATCCCCAATGTCGCCATTTATGAGTTCCATGATGATTCTTTCCATAGCCTTACAGATCAGGCTGGTCAAACTTATGGGCGGTAGTTACCTGGGTCAGTAGAATTTCCCCTTTGTGGAGTGGGACCAATGTTGCTGTGCGCCAGTGTTCAGGTACATATCCTGTAGTGAGGCTAAGATTGAATAGAGTTCTTAGGGGGTTTAGTTCATCTTGAGTTCACGTAACACGCAACGGGATACCATCGGGTCCCATAGATGCTGTGTTTTTGCCTTGTTGAGTGCTGATTTCACCTGTGTGTCTGTGATGACAGGTAGGTTACATTCAGCAGGGATAGTTACTTCATCTTTAGGGGTGAGGGAGGGGAGAAATTTGCACTGAACCTATCTGCCAGAATGTTGGCAATGTCAGTAGGGTCAGTGAATTTTTTGTCATTGTGTACTAACTCAGAGCATATCTGAGAATTTCCTCCCAAGGTTCTGACATAATTGAAGAAGGCTTTGTGATTGTCTTTGGTATCCTTGGCAATCTTTTTCTCAAAGTTTGCTTTAGATGTTTTTATGAGAGAGCGTAGTTTTTTACTTGTGCTGATCAGGGAAGCCTTTCCCTTGTGGGATTTGGCTCTGTCCTGCAGTAGCTTCCTTCTTTTGTTGTACAGTTTGTTTATAGCCGTGGTCCACCAAACCGGCGTTTTCCTTGGTGGAGAGGGTCTTGGTTTTAGTTGGGATTGCCTGATCCATGCATTCCTGGAGATGTCCGTAGAAGGCTTTTGTGAAGGATTCAGCATTTTGGGATGTGGTTTCCATTAACCCAGTAGGCTTAAAGGATATCATTTCTGACTTAAGGAGCGCAAAGTCAGCTTTTGAAAAGTTTTTCACTGTAGTCTTTTGATCTGGGGGTGGGGGTGGGATATGTACATCCAACGTGATCAGTTTATGATCAGATCTTACTAGTGAGGGGTTTATATCTGGTGTGGAGCATTTGGACCCCATGTTTGTGATAATCAGGTCAAGTATATTATCTCTCCTCGTAGGAGAGGTGACCAGTTGCTCCATAGCATTTGAGTTTATGAATTCCAAGAATCTTTGGGCCAGGGTGTTAGGGCTAGAATAGTGGGCCCAGTCTATGTTGGGGTAATTGAAGTCACCCAATATGATGGTGTTTGGTGTGACATTCATATCCTCCAGTGTTTTCAGGAATGCTTGATGGGATTCCTGGGATTGGGAGGGTGTTCTATAACATGCGACCAGTTGTATGGCAGTTTTGCCTATGGTGAGTAAAACTTGTATGGTTTCTGATGCTTCATGACTAGCCACCAATCGAGAGGTGTAGGTGTCCTTTATGAAAATGGACACCCTCCTTTGTGGTTCGGCCTGGAACTTGAGGCAAAGCATGATATGAGGTATAGCCTGGTAGCTGGAGTGCTCTCAGGAGCCTTGAACCAGGTTTCAGTTACTGCACAGACATCGATGTTCTCCATACTGAGAAGTGCTTGAGTGCCTGCATCTTGAGATTTAGACTTCTGGCGTTGAGCAGCATTACCCTTAATTTTTTCCATTTTGTTTTATGGAGGTTGATTTGTCCTTTGAGCATTGCCTAAAAAGGCACTATGGGGTGGCAAGAGCCTTGGCCAGTATCCGGAAGCCCAGTGGTGACAGGTGCAAGCCATCCCTTGCGAAGCAACGTGGCTTGTCCAGCATATCATCCCAGGCTGACAGATATTGGATCCCCCTAGAATGACACCAGTGATTAAGCCAATTGTTAAAACTGATCATTTTGTCTTTGTACTGAGGCATCATTCTTGGCGAAGGCAGGATGCTGCTCAGGGTCAGGGTCATACCAGTCTGGGCTACATAATCGGAGAGCTCCTCAATGTCTCTTTTCATGTAGTCCAGGGATTCACACCCGCATGGACAATGACTGAATCATATTTGTACTTGCTTTGGAGTGACCTGAGTGCGTGTGTAATGTGGCGGATCCTAGCCCCTGATAGGCAGCTCACCGTTACCCTCTCCTTATTCAGCCTGGTAAGTGGAACATCGGTGTGTCTGACTATAGAGTCACCTATTACTAATGTCTCTGGCATAGTATTTTGCCTTAGGGGCTGTGATTGTGTGACACACCTGTTGCTTGAGGTATGTGTTGTAGGTGTTGTGTTTTGTGGGGGTATATTTCTGGGTGTCTGCTTTGGAGGCCTCTGTTGTTTTGGTAAGTTTTTTACAAGAGCCTCCGAGTATGTCTTTGTGTTTTTATGTGTTTGGTTTGCATTGGTGGTGGTTATATGTGTGACTAGTTTTGCTTTGGGTGTGGGTACCATCTCTTCCTGACTGGTCTTGCCAGTCCTGAGTTGAGAGAGTTCAGCCTCCAGTCTGGCTATATAGTTGCATCTCTCACAAGTATATGTGTTAGTAGGAAGGAGGAGAGGGTTGTCTGTGTACATGAGACAATTGTAACATTGTCTTAAGATTCCCAGATTAACCAGCTGAACAAGAGAGGATGCTAGTGGTCTACCACTCGACATACTAGAATATTATAAGGAGTGTTGTGCCTTTAAGGAAGTGGGTATTCACAGGGGTAGTGGATGCCTGTGGTGCTTACTTTAGGGTAAGAGTGCTTGGTTTTATTATGAGTGCTTGCTAAGGATAGAAGTTCCGAAAACAAGTGCTAATATATACAGCTAGATAGACTGAGTAGAGCTTCTAAGGAAAAATTTGAAGGGCAGACTGGGCAGAGCCAGAAAAAGTAAAACCTGTATAGAATAGTTTACACCTGTATAACCGCTGTTGCTAGGTGCCGACCGCAAAAGCGTGTAAAAGCCTGAGGCGGATTTTTATACAGGGAACTTGAAAAGAGCTGGAAATGGTCCAAGGCAACCAATGAATTACAGCTCAAGTGCTGAGATCACTTCCCCCAGGGACAGATAGGCTGCTCAAGGCTCCCCACTCCCACTGGTGAGCTCAGAAACTTCCTTCTATCCAAGTAAGGCAATGGCCAACACAGGAACTACACACAGCCCAGAATACAGCAAAGCCTGTATACTGGTCTTAACTAGTCGAGCAAAGGCGGAAAACAAGGAGTATTTTTTTTGTTTTTGTTTTTAAAAAAGAACACAGAAATGCAGTTAGGCAAACAGTAAAATCGATTAACACAGGCTAGCACACTTTAGTGAGCAGCCTCAGCAATTAAATTAGCAAAAAAACAGTAATATTCGACCAGAGTCGACCAAAATGCTACTTTTAAGTGCAGATACTTTAGAATACAGCAGAAAAAACACAAAAACAGTTGTATCTTATTAAATGAAAGCCAGAGAGGACAATGCAGATAAAAAAAGCCAAAAAGTACTTAAATCAGGAAAGTGGTCGCTTCTTTCAGTTCTCTGTAGCCAGGACCCCTCTGCAGGACCACGTGGAGCTCTGCTTGGGTATATAGCCAAAAAAAACGGCCTGAGGCGGATTTTTATACAGGGAACTTGAAAAGAGCTGGAAATGGTCCATACGAAATGGAACATACGAAGAGATGTACACATGGCCATATATATATGTAGCACTATACAGATGTGTATACAGACATATGTATGAGTATACATGTGTATGTACATGTAGACATATATAGACCTATTATATGTATACAACCATATTCCTGTCATGAGTAAACCTCACGGTTGTGTATACCCTCCCAGATGTATCTCACCATATGTATCTGCTATGTGCACACTATGATAAAACAACATATGTGATGCAACAGTCATAGTAATAACAAGGACTACACAATTTAGGAACTAAAGGCAATTGTTCAATACTACTCAATATGTGTACTGACAGCTATATTGGTGAAACAGCAGCTGTTTTTCACAGTGGTCATGGTGTAGTGGATAAGTGTTGTAACCTCAGTGTTCAAGACATGCAAGGGCTGTTCATTTTGTTGCTGGGAGAACAAGGGCTGTTGGATACAGAGTGGTTTAGGCAGTTTTGCGCTGCTTTAAGTGAGTTTGTGTGTATTTGCTCAAAACTTAACAGTATTTAGATATGGGTAAACATACGGGTGCTTACACTGTGTAGGCAGCACTTACCAGTGTGCATATCAGCTTAGCTGTTATATTGCAGCAATGTCGATACTTGCTAAGCATGGCTTAGCCCTGGTAACCAGGACACACCACCCAGTCTGATAACCTGTAATAAGTGCATGCAATGCCATGTACAATACATGCACCTATGTGCTGTCATTACAGTAGCAAGGGGTGTGAGTGTCATGTGTGGGACATAGACTTATATGAGGCCTGTACAGCACTGTTATCCATGTAAATGTGCTACATACAGGCGTAGTAGCCCAGGGTACATGCTGCCACACTTGCATGTAGTGTATCATGGCAATACTACTGTTGACAGTGCTAACCAAGGCAAGAGTAGAATGCTTAATGTAGTACTGACAACAGGCACCCTGTGGGCATAGCTGGACACTGAGCCCTACCTGTTGTATCCCTAGTGTGTGAGCTGTGTCACAGTATATACCCCTTACTGAGTAATGATCCATCATGTGGAATATAACTGTAGACTACTGTCTGTACAGCACGTTAGTGAGGGCATCGAACATGTAGTTTTTCATACATATTGTTGTCAGATGTCTATCTGTCAACACACTCATGCTACTACATAGCTACTTGCCAAGCTGATGACTGTCAGTCTCTGTACAGATGTGCAGATAGCAGGTATCCAGCTGGGATATGTACAGGCAACCTAATCTTGATTGACACTGACATGTCTGCCCAGCTGTGTAAGAAGTGGCACATATAGGAGATGTCACCCTTTATGCACCACATGCCATGGGTACCTCCACTACACTACCACAGTCAACCAAACATGCTTGGGTACATGTCTCAATCACAGACACCAACTATCTGTTGTAATGCATGTTGCATACATGTCAATTTGATCGCCTCAGTGGCCATGTGCAGGAAGCATCTGGAAGTTTGGCTGATGCATGTCATTCTCACCCTGAGGGTCACAACAGTAGTGTCAGTCAATAGATTGCCCGCTGCCACCTGGCAGGTGGCAGGATACCACTGTACACACAAGCCCTACACAACCTATATCCCCTTGGACAATAGCTAGGTACACCGCTATGGCCACCTGCAGGGATGCACCCCTGTACTGACACATGTGTACATGTGCATGACTGAGTATAACAGTGTCTGTGTGTTAGCAGACTTGTACTTGGGAATTCCATGAGGGCCTTCACAACCAAAACAACACCCATTGCCATAATCAATTGTGGCTGCTGCTGTATGTCCCCTGTTAAGCTCCCCCCATACTGGCTAAATGAGCCTTGCAGTACCAGCACAACAGTGTTTTACAAATAGGTTGATAGGCATGGGATACCCAATGTGTTCTGGCATGTGTGTGTAGTTGTGCATGGCCGTATATCTGTAGGGTACAGCATTCTGAGGCCATATACTCCTATTACAATACCCATTGCCACACAGTAGTACAGATAGTGTTGTTTCTGCCCATAGGTGAGGCATGACAATGCAACACCCTACTACGCATGTGGCATGTGCTTGAGATGCATAGCCCTGTAGTACCACTGTTGGGGTATACTATGGGTTGTATCGCAGTTGTCGCGAATGTGTGATGGTGGGTATGGCAGAGTGTCATCATGGGTTTCAGGGAGTACAATATCCTGCTGTGTGCATTGTCATTACACCAAGGTGCACCCGGTATATGCCCCATGTACCACATTATGGCTACCACTGTCACCATCAACCATACAGCTAACTGCTACCACAATCCAAGACATTTATGCATGTAATGTGTGCAGCCTACCTGTAATACATTGGACACACGGTCAAGTTAGTTAGCAGCAATAGGCCCTGGTATGTCAGATGTGTGTCTGGCTGTTGTATCTTTAAATGTGTATATGACGGTATGTCACACTACGTATTGTCCAAATACACCCATTACATCCCCCATTAGCATACTGTACATGTCTGGGGATGTTCTACATGTAACGTAACCTGAGACACACCTCACTCTAAACGCTGTGTGGTGTGTGCAATGTAAGCCACACACTTCAGTATCACTACATAGCTAGGTAGGGGTCTAGTCCCACTGTTGCCAAGTAACAGTGTGCATGTACGTGGATGTGTCTACATCAGGTTGCATGGTATACACACCTCAGCGAGCCACCTGTCCATGTGGCAGAGGCAATAACCGGTTTAGTAACCTGTGACATGTGTTCAACTGTACCCCAGATATGTCACAGCCATGGTGTCACCACAGTGCCATACCCCATTGTGGAACATGACTGCAGACCATCCTCGTGCTGACAAATATACACCTACAACACAAATAGATAACATTATAGGGACTGCAATAAACCAGTGTTACTAACAGTTATAAGGCATCATTGCTGGATGGCTACACTACCTGCCATATATGCATTGCACTTTACTCCCTACAACATGTTAAACTGCAGTACTGTAGTACACTGTTGTACAGTCACCGTGTGCATCAGAACCATATCAGCCTGTCCCTGCATTGATGGTATGGATGTCAGGGATGTGGCGCAGGTATTATCATATGTGCAGGGCATCCTTGTGCTGCCACACGTACACCTACAACATAAATGGATAACATTATAGAGACCACAATCAACCAGTGTTACTAACAGCTATAAGGCATCATTGCTGGATGGCTACACTACCTGCCATATATGTATTGCAGTTTCCTCCCTACAACATGTTACACTGCAGTACTGTGGTACACTGTTGTACAGTCATTGTGTGCATCAGAACCATATCAGCCTGTTCCTGCACTGATGGCATGGATGACAGGGATGTGGCACAGGTATCATCATATGCACAGGGTGTGATGTTGGTTTGCCAGAGGCTAAGAGGGGCCATACATTGACACCATATGTGTGGGTGAGGAGTATACTGTGGTGAGATGGGCAAGGTGATGTGGTGTGCGTAGGTATGGGGTTGCCCTAGGTATGTTTGCATAGTGTGTGGGTATGCATGCACACAGTTCAGTTATGACATATGGCTGCCCTACACAGGTATTTATGGACAGCTGCAGACCATACCTGGCAGGGTGTGCAGTTCACTGCCTCCGGCCATGGACACATGGACTGTGCCTGCCAGGGGTCCACGAGCATGTCCAGGTACAGGCCTCAATGTGCTACTCTCACCTGCTGATGACAATTATCCACGGGTACCAGGTCCCTCCTGGGACTGGCCAGGACCACATGTACATGGCCTGCTGTGGTGTGGTGTGGACAGCACACCCCCTGCACTGCTGGAGCTGCTACTGCTACTGCTACTACAGGGGCCCCTTGGTGTCCTAGCATGTTCAAGTTGACTGCCAGCTGTCAGTGTTGCTGGCCCACATCCACACAGGCATTGCTGTATCCCCACCACAAGTTGAAGCACGGACACACCACGGCCGAAGAGGGCTATCATTTCACCACGACATCTATCTGTGAGCTCGGTATAAGCATGGATGGCACCCAACAGTTCATGGAGGTTGTCGCTTACAGATGGAAGAGCAGCCCTCTGCAGCCTTAGGCCTTGTCTAGTGTAATGTTCCATACCTGCCTGCGCTGCAATGACAGCCTGAAACATGCACCTGCTGGTACCATCTATGTTGCCTATGGCAGGAGCATGATGTCCAGCGGCCCTATCATGAGCACCCTGGGACATCCGCCTATGTGGTGCCCTGCTGGACATCTGGCTATGCCTGCTATGACCGGACACACTAGGCATGGTTACCACCCTTCCCTGTGCACTGCCACCAAATGCCACTTGTCCCTCCGCTATGACCACTGGAGATGGGGTATGTGTAGGCACTGAAACTGTGTGAGGGGTCGGGGTGGTTAAAAGGGGGGTGTCAAATCCTGGTGCAGTGTTGGCCCCTGACAACCCCACCTGTGCCTCAACAGTACTATCATCATCTTCGGTGTCTGTATGGACACCAGCATCAGATTGCGTGCAGGAGGGATCCTGACCCACCTCGCCACCTGTGGGGGAAAACAATAAATGCACTTTAAAACCTGTACAACATTGCCTAACAGTATACACACACACACACACACACACACACACACACACACACACACACACACACACACACACACACACATACACATGTTTTTAATACCTACCTGTCCATGGCTATACAGACAGTCCCACCCACGTATATGTCCATGTCCATGTGGTACCCCATCATGCATCACACTTGTTAACATACACACATTGATACCACTCCTTAACATATCAGTCCTCTAAATGCCTACACAAGTGGCCACACCACAAGACCTGTTATGACATTACCTGCCTGACTAGTGTGTAGTGGTTTTACATGGCCTCACTGCTGTCATTCAGTATGCACTCTCTGTATGTCCGTACATCAAGAGCATGACCCCTATATGTGTGGGATATTATGTTCTATACATAATAACATGCACTGGTGTGGCAGGTGTATGTAATGCTCAGTACATGCCAGATTTGCTGCTCATGCAGCATATCATGTAACAACTATAATATATGGAGGCACTCCCTGATGTTGACTAGTACTTCCCCAATGCATCTGTAGGGCTGCATACGTGGGTTGTAGGTGACCTCCCTGCTGAATGTGATATTAAGGGTGACCTGGTGTCTACCTTCTCTCTTGATGCCTGTTCCATGCTACAGACCATATTATACTATCAGCTGTCCTGTGATTACACACATGATAGGTACTCCTGGTGTGTAATGTGGCAGTCCATGTCCATGTACTGCATGGTCCCAAAGGGAGGTAGGGCTGTATGAACACCCCACAATCTCACATGTGCATACATGGCCACCCACACACACATGCACACACGTATCCTACATGCATCTACCTCCCTCCACTTCACCAGAGTGACCCTGCAGACAAACTGACTAACCACCAGGATGCACACACACACACACACACACACACACACACACACACACACACACACACACACACACACATACAGGTGAGGTTGCACAATGATAATACACACAGTCTTCCTATTACCCATCTGTCAACATGCAGAACATATGGTACAGAACAGCATGCAGTTCAGTTATAGTCAATCCATGCTAGCAACAGTATACATGTGTGTGATGTATGTGCTGTGCCACTAGGTGATGCCCCTTCCCCTGGATACCATTCCACCCATGTGCACAGTATTGCTGTGCACCTGTTCTGCACTCTGCCATGTACTGTGCACCACACCTCACAGGTGTACAACCCATTGCAGAATGTGTAGTACTGTGTCAGTTATGTCAGCTTTAATGCTCACAGCCCCTATGTTTTTCAGCAACACATACCGGGGATGATATGTGGACAGTTGGCATTGGTGATTGCCTGGTGCCTGATTTACAGCTCTCAACATCAGCAGACCATGTATGACCAATCCAATACTCTTACACTGACAACCATAGGTTCATAGGTTCATAGGTTCGTACTAGGCTATCTGCCCTGGGGCAATTATAAGCCTAGCCCAATTCTGTATGGCTTACGCCACCCCTTGATTTGAGTATACTGTGCCCTTTTTAAGGTTTAGTTTACTTTGCCTCTGTCTAATAGTGACATGGGAGTAATCCCTGGGACAAACCTACGATCCCCCATCCACTTACTGAGATTCTTCTTGAAGAGATTCAGTGAGGTGCTCTGCCTCACATGAACTGGAATTCTATTCCAGAGCAAAGGGAGCCTCTGGGTTATGAACCTGTCCCTCCAGCAAGTTCTATTTATTTCTGTGCTGAGGTTCAAGTCCCTCGAGCGTGTGGCTCTAAGGGATTTAGATTTACTAAGGTGGAGCATGTCCATTAATTCTGGATTTGACATAGCTTTGTATGTCAGGCATAGATCGCCTCGAAGTAGGCGGTATGCAACTGAGTAGAGCTGGAGTTTTTTTAACCGAGCAGCATATGGCATCTGTTTGAGACCCTTGATCCTCTTGGTGAGATACTTTTGGGGTCTTTCTAATTGCTGCAGGTGTCGGGTAAGGTACATCCCAAAAGGGGCATTGTATTTTATGATGGGCCTGATGAGGGATAAATAAAGGGGCACGATTACCTCTCTTGATCTAGATGTGAAACCCTTCGTGATGAGGTGGGCTATGTAGAAGGTCTTTCTAACCACTTTGGCAATGTGGTTTTCAAAGGAGAGATTGCTATCAACTTGGGTCCCCAGGTCCCTAATAACTTTCTCTGTACTTAATGGGTTTCCGCCTATGTGGTAATTTGTGGGCACATTGTTTTTGCCAAAGGGTATGACTATACATTTTTTAGCATTTAGCTGGCACCAGTTATCTGTCTCTGTGAGACCTTTTTGAAGGATGTTTGTGTCAGCTGGAGAGTTGATTATGGCGCCCAGTTTGCAGTCGTCTGCGAACTTGGTGAGCCATAGTCCTCCCACGTTTGCCTGTACCTTGGAAAAGTATATACCGGACAAGAGTGGTCCCAGGACAGAACCCTGTGGGATACCACTTGTGACCGGTTTCGAGTCTGACATGGCTCCAGCAACTCTCACTCTGTGGGTTCTGTCTTTGAGCCAGTTTGCGACCCATCTTGTGACATACAGGTTTATATTTAAGCTGGATAGCTTATCTATGATGCCCGAGTGGGGTATTGTGTCAAATGCCTTTGCAAGGTCCAGATAGGCTGTGTGGACTACCTTCCCTTCATCTATGGCTTTGGTGACTGTTTCAAAGAAGTCAACCAGGTTCAAAAGGCAGGATCTGCCCTTGATAAAGCTAAACTGGGTAGGATCTAATGTCTGTAGGTCCCCAGTGTCTTTGTTTATGAGCTCCATGATGATCCTCTCCATAGCCTTGCAGACTAAGCTAGTCAGGCTTATGGGGCAATAGTTTCCAGGGTCCGTAGAGGCTCCACCTTTGTGGAGTGGGACCACTGCTGCTGTACGCCATTCTGTGGGTACATATCCTGTAGTGAGGCTGAGATTGTATAGCTGTTTTATTTGAGGGATTAGTTCCTCTTGTAGTTCATGTAGGACGCAACCTGGGATGCCATCTGGTCCCATGGAAGCAGTGTTTTTTGCTTTGGAGAGGGCAGCCTTCACCTGAGCATCTGAGATGTTTGGGAGGCAGCCCTCTGCCGGGATAGATACTTGCTCTTTTGGGGAGGGGTGGAAGTTTGCACTGAACCTGTCTGCCATGATATTGGCGATGTCTGTGGGTTCAGTGTATTTTTTGTCATTTAGAATCAACTCAGAACAAGTCTGGGAGTTGCATCCCAGGTTTCTAACATAACTGAAAAAAGCCTTATGATTGTCTTTGGTGTCCTGTGCAATTTTTCTCTCGAAGCTGGCCTTGGAGGATTTTATGAGGGATCGTAATTTTTGGCTAGTACTGATCAGAGATGCCTTCCCTATTAGGGATTTTGCTCTATCATGTAGTAGCTTCCTTCTTCTGTTGTACAGTTTATTTATGGCAGGGATCCACCAGACTGGACGCCTGCCTTTGGATGATTTGGTCTTGGTTTTGTTTGGGATAGCATGATCCATGCATTCCTGGAGATGTCCGTAGAATGCATTTATATAGGATTCTGCAGTTTGGGCTGTAGTTTCCACTGGCCCTGGGGCCTTGAAGGATTCCACTTCGGTTTTGAGAAGTGAGAAGTTCACTTTTGAGAAGTTTTTCACTGTGGTTTTCTGGGCTGGGGGTGGGGTCGGGATGTGGACATCCAGTGAAATTAATTTATGGTCTGATCTTACCAATGAGGGATATACTTCTGGTGTGGAGCATAGAGTCCCCATGTTGGTAATGATCAGGTCTAGTATGTTGTCCCCTCTTGTGGGAGTGGTGACTAGTTGTTCCATAGCATTTGAGTTTATAATTTCCAGGAATCTTTGGGCTAAGGTGCTGGGGCTTGAGTAGTGCTCCCAGTCAATGTTTGGGTAGTTGAAGTCACCCAATATAATGGTGTTCGGAGAGATTTTCATGTTCTCCAATGTTTTCAGGAAAGCAGAATGGGATTCCTGACTTTGAGAGGGTGGTCTGTAGGATGCTATAAACTGAAAAGCAATCTTGCCCACTGTTAGTTGCACATGGATGGTCTCCGATACTTCGTGCAATGCCACTAACCTGGAGGTGTGGATATCCTTGATAAATATGGAAACTCCCCCTCCTTTTGTGGTTTGGTCCGGGTTTTGGGGCCGAAAAGCATGATACGAGGTATAGCCTGGTAGTGCTGGGGTGCTCTCTGGAGCCTTGAACCAGGTTTCTGTCACTGCACAGATATCGATGTTCTCCATACTGAGGAGAGCTTCGAGTGCGTGCATCTTGAGGTTAAGACTTCTGGCGTTTAGCAGTATTACCCTTAGTTTCTTGTTCTTTGTGCTGCCTATGGGGTGGGTTTGACTTTTGAGCCTTGCCTAAAAAAGGCACTATGGGGGTGGCAAGAGCCTTTGCCAATATCCGAAAGCCCAGTGGTGACAGGTGCAAGCCATCCCTAGCGAAGCAACGTGGCTTGTCGAGCATGTCATCCCAGGCTGACAGACACTGGATCCCCTTTGAATGACACCAAAATTTTAGCCAATTGTTAAAATCGATCATTTTGTCTTTGTACGCATCATTCTAGGTGAGGGTAAGATGCTGCTCAAGGTCAGGGTCATACCAGCCTGGGCTACATGATCAGAGAGCTCCTCTATGTCTCTTTTCATGTAGTCCAGGGAGGTACGTCTCAGGTCATTCACACCAGCATGTACAATGACTGAGTCATATTTGTATTTGCTTTGGAGTGACCTGAGTACTTGCATTATGTGGCGGATCCTAGCACCCGACAGGCAGCTCACCGTGACCTTCTCTTTATTCAGCCTGGTGAGCGGGACATCAGTGTGTCTGACAATAGAGTCACCTATAACAAGAGTATCAGGTGTGTTATTCAGCCTTAAGGCCTGTGGCTGCTTGGCACACTGACTTTGTGGGTTATGTGTTGTGTGTGTTTTGTTTTGAGGTAGCGTTTGCTTGGATGTCTGCTTTGGAGGTCTCTGTTGCTTAGGTAGATTTTTATTTAGAGCCTCCGAGTATGTTTTCGTGTATTTATGTGTTTCGGTCGCTGATGTGGTGGGACTATGTGATACTGGAATTGTGTTGTGTGAGGTTACCTTCTCCTCCTGACTGGTTACACCAGTTTTGAGATGAGAGAGCTCAGCCTCCAGTTTGGCTAAATAGTTGCATCTCTCACATATATTTGAACCTGTTTGGAGGAGGAGAGGGTTGTCCGTGTACATGAGACAGTTGTAACATTGCCTCAAAATTCCCAGATTCACCAGCTGGACTGGAGAGGAAACCATTGACTGACCTTTGCACATGCTAGAGTAACAGGGAAACTGAATTTAAGATGGACCAATAGAGGATAGGGTAATCGTAGAGAGTATAAGAGTAAGTAGTGCTTATGGTTTAATAGTGCTAACTTGTAGGATTACTTAATTGGACCAGTGAAGGGCCTTAGAATGAGAATATGGTGTTTAAATTGAGAGATAGAGCAGTTCTAAGGGAAAAAGTGAAGAGCAGACTTTGTGGAGCCAGGAATAGTTTAAACCCAATTAGGCGGCGCTGCCCGTTGTTGTGCTATGCTCAAAAACGCGCAAAAGAGGGTTTTAAGAGAGGAAGATGAAAGAGTTTTGGAATTGACCCAAAATGGCCAATAAAACTACAGTTTCAAGTCAGTAACCACTCCCACAGGGGCAGGCAGGCTGCTCAATGTTTTTCACTGCCACTGATCAACAGAGAGACTTTCCTTTAGCCCAAGCAAAAAAATGGTCTCACAGAAACTTACAAACAGTTCAAGAACAGCCAGCCTGTAACTGAACTTTTTTAAATCTCAGAAAAGTGGGAAAAAAGCAAGATTTTTATTTTTTTTTATTTTTCAGAGATAGCAGAGGTTAACAAGTATCAACAAGTTATAACAGTGCAGTAAATGACCCCACACAAGAGTGCTAGGCCAAAGACAGATAAAATGCAAGTTTTGAGGAAAAAAACGATTTTAAAAATAAGTGCAAACAGGAAATTCAGTAAACAGTTCTAGGTTGTGCTCTAAATACAGTTACTAATGCAGAAATCAAATTTAACAAGCCAGAAAATGCTCAAAATAGGCGGCTATGCAGAAAAACCTAGCAAATAAACAGAGGAAAAATACCTAAAGTCTCAAAAGTGACTCCTTTCTTCTCTCAGCATTATCTCCTCTTGGTGGGTGCTTCACCAACAGCCAACAAGCCTGAAAAGACGCCAAAACCACGAGGCAACCAGGTTTTAAGAGAGGAAGATGAAGGAGTTTTGGAAGTGACCCAAAATGGCCAATAAAACTACAGTTTCAAGTCAGTAACCACTCCCACAGGGGCAGGCAGGCTGCTCAATGTTTTTCACTGCCACTGATCAACAGAGAGATTTTCCTTTAGCCCAAGCAAAAAATGGCCTCACAGAAACTTACAAACAGTTCAAGAACAGCAAGCCTGTAACTGAACTTTCTTAAATCTCAGAAAAGTGGGAAAAAAGATTTTTTTTGTTTTTTCAGAGATAGCAGAGGTTAACAAGTATCAACAAGTTATAACAGTGCAGTAAATGACCCCACACAAGAGTGCTAGGCCAAAGACAGATAAAATGCAAGTTTTGAGAAAAAAACGATTTTAAAAATAAGTGCAAACAGGAAATTCAGTAAAGAGCTCTAGGTTGTGCTCTAAATACAGTTACTAATGCAGAAATCAAATTTAACAAGCCACATCACCACATATCTTAGCAGTACACGAGCCCAATATGTGACATCAGAGTATACCATGGCTATGGGGGTGTACACACCTTTATTGATTTGACGCACCCATCCTTGATCTGCCATGGGACCACATCACCACAGATCTTAGCAGTACACGAGCCCAATATGTGACATATGTCCTGTACTTCCACATGCAGTGTCTACAGATTGTGTTAGGTGTGCGGCTGTTGACTGCGATGCATACACACCGTGTGGGTATATGTGTGCACACAGTTACCATGATGGTATATCGCACCTCTTGTTGTGTGTACTACAGCAGCCACTACTCCTGGCAGGGGTATATCAGCATGGGTCATCTGCATTTGCCAGTGTATGTTCAGTCTGCCCTCCACATGTCCCCCTATTCTGCATGATTGCAAGGTCTACTCATGTGCACATCCCATGTTATTCACACACTGCCGTCACTATTGCTGTGGGGGTAGGGTTATGGCTGCCACAGGTCCTGAACCTGACTATGTGCAGATAGAGCCATTCCTAGCATTCTAAGGCTCCATACTGCAGTGCACTGGTGTGTCATGCTGACACCCCCCCTCCTTCAGCCTTTATGCAGATGCATGACAAGGAAGCCCTACACATGTGTGTCATTTTGCAGTGTCCCATACACTGAACACCACATATTACAGCCTAGTCCCAGCTGATAATGTGGACTACTGTAATGCCTTATGCCATAGTGTATCTCTGCAGCAGTTTCCATTGTCCTACAGGTATAAACACTAGTATTGCACTGTATATGGGTGTTGGTCCAAACATGTCCCTACTGTAGGCCATGTCTCCCACCATTATGTTACTCCCTGTAAACACATTCCACAATGACAGGATGTTAGTTATCATGCAGGTGTCTGACATACCCTTCCAATACCCCATCATGGCCACCCCTGTGACGCCGGGCATTTCACAGCAACAGTACGTGCACTGTACAGCATGCATCCAGGGTAGGTGTGTTAGATGTGTGCATGGAATATACCATCATCATTACATGCCCAGTGTGTTGGCAAGCATCTACATAAACCATACTCACCAGCTACAGGCTGCTGCCTTGGTGGTATCCTGAAGGGACCTACATAACAGATGTAATGTCAGTGGCCACACCTGTGGCAGTGCTACAGGGGGGTGCAGTATTACAATACATCAACGGTACATTTCCACAATACTACCACATCTGGACATCTGTTTATCACTACAATGCAGCAACACAATATATCTATGACATGTTGGATATGCATGATCTACCTGTACTGATGTGGATGTATACACAACAGTGGTCTACTGATGTGCCCTGTGGCCTTACCTTCACAATCCTCAGCCAGTGTGTGGGTGCCACCCACCTCCACAAAGGTGTCCAGCGGTTGGTGTCTGGCCGGACAGGCAGGTGCCATGAGGCTGGCCAGGATCTCCTCCACACGTGTCTGGGGGGAATGGATGGCATGCCCCCCCCGTGGCAAGGTGATTCCCCCAGACTGCAGCAGCTCACCGATGGGCGTTGTGAAGTAGGTCATTACAATGATGCCGGGCCTGCTCATAACTGCTGTTGTGCAGTCTGACATCATTGACCCTGTGGACTAGGTCATTCCACAGGGAGGTCCACTCCTGCTGTTCTTGGGCAGCCCTGCCAAACAGCACTGAGTACTGCTGGATCAGGTGTGATATAAGCACATAATTCTCAGCTGTTGAATAGGTAAGCAAGCGTGCATGTGACATCTTGGCTGAAAGACATAAAGATGGAAACAGATCTGAGCAACTCATACAGAAAGGTTACCACAGTACATAATACACATCTCTGTCACCCCCCCCCCACCATATCAGCTTCAACAAACTGTACACATAACTCATCAGGTATGGTTACAGCTTACCTACCAGTGGTACTGATATTGCATTGTACCACACTTTCTGCTATGTGAGTGTAGCCATGTTCCCTGTCTGGATTCATTGACAGAAAATTCCCAGGCTGTTGAAAGTTTTCTAGGTCTTCTTCCTCTTAATTATTCAAACATCGAGACCACTGCTCAGGCAATAATTACCTCAGTACAGATAGGCCTACTTTCCACTAAAAGCTGAGGATGAAGTCTTCCATTCATAGACCATAAAATTAATGATTTAATAAAAACATCTCTTGAGTTATATATGGAAATTTTGTCTATGTTAAAGAGGCAAAAACAATTTTCATTATATTTCTTCACAAGAAGAAAGCTGTAGTACTTTACATAGAACACCTCTGCCCACCATGTGCCTGCAATGGTTACTTATAGCATGCAGACATAACTTAATTGCATATTTTAGTTTCTAGGATGCAAATGCAGGTTGCACCAGCTAGGAGTAACAGATACATTTACATATACCAAAAACTAACCCTAAAAGCCCATCCCTAACCGTAATCCTAACATCCCCTCTTTAAATCTAAAAAGTTAACCCTAATCCTAAAATCTCATTCATAGCCCTAAAAGTGTGTCCCTAATTCCAATCCTAAAACATCTCCGTAAGCCTCATATTCCATCTGTAACCCTAATTGTAAAATCCCTGCCTAATCCTAAAGCTCTGAACCTTATTCCAACCCTAAACCCCCAACTTTAAAACTCTGACCCTAACTAAATTCTAAAACTCATTTGATAACCCAAAACCTCTATTTACCCTAACTCTAAAACTATAACCTTAACAGTAAAACCCTATCACTAACCCTGAAAGACTGCTGTGAACCCCTAGAATTTACTTCAAAATACAACAGTGTGAATCACCTACCTACCTACCACGTCTACATCTCCAATTTTACCTGAGAATTGTCCTTCTTGGTGTAAAATAAAATGCATCTCAGGAGACAAAGTAAGCTAAATAAGCAACAACTTTACTTGCAGAGTTGGACTTCCCACATTTTATCCAAGATCTGGCTAGTGTCTATATGGTGAGATGGTGAGACTGAAAGATGTCTGAGAGAAAGGATATATAAACATTTGTACAGCATTCATAAGGGTGACCGCAAAATGCATTAAGTAATCATTCCAAGACATGTAATCATTTTTGAAAATTTCTAGTCAGTTTTAGATATGGTTTGCTTAAGTGTAAGGGATGTTAGTTGGAGACAGCCTTAACTTACAGAAAACTTCATTGCAAACTTTGTTTAACCTCTGGAATTCCTTCTGGGCTGAATGAACATATCAGTATCGCCAGTTGATTAAAAATTGTGCTGCCAATGTTGCAACTATTTATTTATTGTTTTTTAACAATGCCTAGAACAAAAATGTTTATACATATCTAATATATATATATATATATATATATATATATATATATATATATACAAATATATATATATATATATATATATATATATATATATATATATATATATATATATATATAGAGTGTGTTTATTTTCCACTGATGTCTTTTTCTACAATTGCAATGTGTTTATTTTTTTTTATGATTATAATGTTTTTTTTTGTTTTTGTTTTTTTTTTTTTAGAAGTTGTCAACTGACTTTCTTTAATTATGCAATTTTTTTTTTTATATTTAAGTTAGCATTTAATTTTTCACTTACTCATTTGACCAATAAATAAATTAAATATTTAAGTAATAAGTAAAGTTGAGATAAGGCATGTAGGAAAATAAAATACTGACATATATATGAATGCTACGAATTTTGAAAAGAAATCAATAGCTCTATTATGTTAAAAACAACAATGAAGGGAAAAATGTGTGGGTGGTAAATGTAGTTGCGACACTCTACTTACATATATTTTCTGACCATAGGGCTGAAGTAATACTGTGTAAACATTTTAATTCCCAAGTGGTCCAGTATAATCTGTTTTAAATAAATATGAGAAGTATTTGGAAGTGTTCCAATACAAGTGCATTCATGCAAAGAATTAAATACATTTTCTGTCATGCAGAGTGTTCCTGTTAATAAAATGTCTACTATGTAGATGATTCGGAAACCTGGTGCTCTTAAAAGTGGTTTTCAGAGTATCACTTGTCAGTTTGAACTTATATAGTCCGGGATGCCAATGTTTAGATTTATGCTATGGATTCCATTACAGACCTAGGGAAAACGTATTCCCCCGGACTCTGCAAGCCTTGTACGGCATGCAGGATTAGAGCAGTAGCTCTAGCAGGCAATATGTCTGCCGTGCGATCCAGGAATAGCCTGCAAGGGCGCTCCTGTACTATTCCTGCACAGACTCAGCTTCTGTATGCAAATTACCCCATTTGCAGGAGAAAGCCATGCAAATGAGGTAAATTTGCAATCCAGGAAGCTGGAAACCAGCCGTGCAGGACTAGTGTAATCTGCAGAAATGTACTCGGTTAGTAACCGAGTACATTTCTGCAAAATCCAAAACGGAGCCATGACAGCTCCAAATAAAGGCTGCATATCAGTCAGGAAGCATGCCAATGGCCAAGTATAAGGCCATTGGCATTGAAAACAGCCTAAAAAATAAAAAAATCAACTTTTATTTTTTTTTAGCCAATCTCGGCTGTTTAAGCGTAGGGCAGTGGCTTGCAAATGGGATCGGGAGGGAAATAAGAAAATAAACCTAAAATAAGCATTCTAACTAAAATCACTATTATGCCATTAAAGTCAATGGCAGGCAGAAGACAACATGGTCAGTGAGTAGTGGTTGCTAAGGGGGGAGGCACAGTGTGAGACATGTAACTATGCATTAGCAGGCAATCCTATGCAAATGAGGGGAATGATAGTGAATCCCAGTTTTCCCCAGCATGCTAGTCAGGTCCCAACAGTGTAAGAGCAGGAACAGTTTGGTGTAAGCCTAGGAGTTAGCTGACATCATGGGGGGTGTCATGCATACTGTTAGCGGATTGGAGCCCTGTGGCTCAGGTTTGCTCCTAGCTAAGCACAGCTAAGCAAGGGTGTGTGTCTGAGTCTGCCTAGCACTCTTTACATTGCCTAAGTGGGTGTGCACGCTGAGCACCAGGTTTTAAAAAAAAAAATAGGTAAACCAGGAAATATCAGCTCTATGCACATTTGAGCACTGTCTGCATGGCGCGCCCCTGTGCTTAAACAGGAAGGCAATGGGAAGGGAAAACAGCAGTAGGGAGCTAATCAAGGAAAACTAGCATAGCTGGCAGGTGAAATGTATCAAAATCAGCTAATTACACAGGCAGCAGACCAGCCCAGCCCAGAACACTACTATAAACTATGCAAACACCTTCCCATCTGTTTTTCCCATACTCTACACCACTGGTGTATACAAGCGGGGAACTTTTGACAAACAAAACTACAAAATGATAGTGGCTGCAGCAGGCAACATACAACAACATGTGCAAGAGGCTGAGGGTAGTGAGGATGTGAATCCTGCCGATCAACCCATAGTGAAGAGATGGAGAATAGTGTACAGACCCAGGGTAACCTACCAGGGGCTACATGAGATGGAGATAATGAAGCGCTATAAGGTGGACATGGACCTCCTACAGCAAATTGTTGAGCTGTGCCGGCCACGCCTGACACACAGAACTGACTGAGGGGAACCCATCCCAGTGGATACCAAAGTATGTGTAGGCCTAGGAATAATAGCCACAGGTACCTCCCAAAGCTCAACTAGGGATATCAAGGGGATCTCACAGGCATCAGCATCCAGACTATTCCACCAATTCCTGGAGGCCATGTCAGCACATGCCAGTGAGCACATATATTTCCTCAACACCCATGAGGTGTTGGCCAGCAATATGCGTCTCATCCACCAAATAGCAGAATATCCTGAGGTAGTGGGTGCTATAGACCGCACGCACATATGCATCAAAGCACCACCTGGTGATCAGGGTAGGGCCTACATCAACCGCAAGGGCCTGCCCTCCATCAACTGCCAGGCCGTGTGGGATGCCCAGGGCATTATAATGAATGTCCCTGGAAGCTATCACGATTCCCACATCTGGCATCTGATGCAGCTGTACCAGAGATTTGCCAGTGGGGACATCCTCTATGGTCACCTAGTGGGGGATGCTGGTTACACACTGGAGCCATGGCTGATGACACCCATCAGAAATGCACACACACCTGAACAAGAATGCCATAATGAGGCACATGCACAGATTAGACTTATAATAGAGTGTGTGTTGGGGATGCTCAAGTCACGGTTATGGTGTCTAGACAGATCCGGTGGAGCCTTGCAGTACTTTCCAGCTACACCAGCTACATGTACTCACATTGTTATGGTATGTGCCATGCTATACAATATGATCCTGCGGAAACAGCTGCAGTAGGAACAGCACAGGGCAGGGCCATACAGCCCCCCACCAATGCCAGGCCTGCACAGGCACAGAATGACTCAGAGGAACAGCCTGAGCCTGCCCCAGTAGGTAGATGGAAGCATGCCCAGTATGCCCTGACCTTGGCAAAGAGGCAATGCATAGCACATACACTGACACAGTAGGGAACCAGGGAAAGACACCTCTCTCTGACTCACACATACAGTAAAAAGGATGCCAAACATGACACTACCTGTGCTCACCCATGTATAGGAAGTGTACTATGTGCATCTGGCATAGGCAGCCCTCTAGCACCATCCTCAATCCTGGCACACCCACAAAGTAAGTCAATCAACCTACCAATTGCCAAATGGAGTAGAATGTGTCATTACCTGTATCTGTGGTATGGATGTGAGTATGCAAGGGAATTGGGTGGCTGAATGTTATGGCAGCAGATAGTAGACACCCACAGTGGCACCATGACATCTGTAACACATACTGGAGTCACCAAAGTAGCCAGTACTACACAGGGTGACAAAACCCACTGCAGGAAATGTGCTAGGTGACATGTGTGTCCATATGACTCACACATGCCAGTCAGCAAGGTTCATATACCCAACAACAGCCTCAGCCAGCAGGACAGGTGTAGACAAACCTAAACAGAGCCTGTGCTATGGCCTCTGAATGATGACTATGCGTAACCCCCAGGCCTACACAGACAGACTACAGCAGGTCAGGCATTGGGATGTTCATTCTGAAGGGTAAGAAGTCAGACACTAATATGTAGGGCAACGAAAGCTAAGACCTGTAGTACACTGATATGCTTCTAGTCAGTATGATAGGTTAGAATACAGAATGAAATGGAGTACCTGACATACCCGTATAGTCATAGCAAATGTGTGCAAGTGCCAGGTGCCCCCCCATCCTATGTAGAAATGTAGTAACAGTCAGCTGTGCCCCCCCATCCTGTGTAGAAATGTAGTAACAGTCAGGTGTGCCCCCCCCAATTTGATGTAGAAATATAGAAACAGTCAGGTGTGTCCCCCACAATCCTATTTAGAAATGTAGTAACAGTCAGGTTTGCCCACCCCCCCCACTCCCATGTAGACATGTAGAAACAGTCAAGTGTGCCCTTACCTCCAATCCAGCATAGAAATGTAGTAACAATCAGGTGTGCCCCCCAATCTGGTGTAGAAATGTAGAAACAGTCAGGTGTGTCCCCCCACAATCCTGTGTAGAAATGTAGTAACAGTCAGGTGTGCCCCCCCCACGCCTCTGTAGACATGTGGAAACAAACAGGTCTGCCCCTTCCCCCAATTCAGTGTAGAAATGTAGTGACACTCAGGTGCCCCCCCCCCAATCCTGTGTAGAAATGTAGTAACATGTATGAGTAGGTATAATACGAGTGGATCACAGATGCCCAGAGGTGGCCAAGGTAGCAGGATAGGTTTAGCATTTGCACAATATGCAGGTCTGTGTGTGTTAGGAAGGTGCGTATTTCATAATGTGTGAGAGTGGTCAGTATGTATGCATGTTGAGGTAAGACCTGGTGGCTATTGCCCACTACTGCTGATGATAGGGACAAGCCCTCACAACTGCAGTGCCAAAGACAATCCCCACCAGTATAACACATGCTAGCAGTAAGCCATTGTAAATGTATGGTGGTAATATGTGTCACCATCTGAAAGACTGGCATGGATGTTGGGCTAGATATACAAGCGGTACACAGGGGATAGTACCCCAGACATACAGTATATATTATGTCACTGTGAAATGGAGACACCCATGGATGTGTACATATAGGTATGCATCACAGTAACTGGACCTGTAGTAGGGGATACCGGTGATGTCTGCCTGAACACCTGCAGATCACAAAGGAGGTAGGACTGATGTACTGAAAATGAGCTGATGTACCTGCACATGCCAGCATAACTGTAATGCCCCATGCATATCTGTGTGTCAGATGCAAGATGTGTCCATAGCACACATGCACCCAGCCACGCAAACACCACACACAGGCACCTCTCTGGCAATATCCCTACTGTGGGGAATGGGTACAGTAAGACCCCATATGGCAATAGTGGAAGACTGCAGCATGCAGTGCAGGTGTCCCATGCAGGTGTGTCCCTAGCTGTAGGTAGCACCCTGCCATCTTCCACACCTCCTGATCAACACTGATAGAAGATATTGGAATGAACACCTATCACACCTAACCTGTCACCCCAGGGGAATATGCTGTATGGTGGTCTGGGACTGTAGGACTGACAGAATGCAACAGCATGCCACATCTGGTCTGCAGCAACACCTAATGCCCCACAGGCATCTGCCAAAGGCCTGTGTCTCACACATACTGCCAATACATGATATGTCATGGACACCCAAATAACAACACAACACACTTCACATAAGCCATATGCAAGACCATGTGGACAAACCACAGTAACATGTCCACCATGTTCCATTGCATGAACTGTGGAGCAACACTAACATACACTTGTGATGGGGTGATACCCTTAGGGAAAGTATCTGAGAATGAATGCATAATGTATGGAAGAGGTTAGACTAACAGGGGGGGGGGAGCATGGGCAGCATGGAATGTGCAGGGTCCAACACCAAGCTGTGTGCACACACTATCCCTGGTTGCAAACACATAAATGGGTGGCTGCACACCTGCCTGTACACCACAATAGGGTACAATGTCCTGACCCATGGCCCCTGCCTCTGGCTAATCTATGCAAATCTGTACAGCTCTGAGGCATTGCCACAGCAAGATAAGGCCATATTGTCATGTTGATGGGCGGACAAGTATGGGATCATCTGCCAGCACTGTACCAAGGTGCTGAACTGGATACACAAACCTGCACCAAGTGTCTGCAGCTTCCCTCCAGAATGGCATAGCATACCATGAATACGTAGGTAACTGCCCACAATACCGGACACAGCTGCAGTCACCCTTCTCCCCAAGTTATCACTGTGAGCAAGAATGTCCACCTGACAGTACATGAGGACAGAAAACATCACTGTGTATAACAGTACACATGCCTGGATATCTCTGCTAACAGCAGTACCATGCAGCTGAAATAGCACAGACACAATCACCTACAGTACACACTATCCCCTGCATAGTTTGTCCCCATATAGCCAAATGATCGATGGATACCATGCAGAAACAGTATTCTACCTGTAGATGTACAATACAAAGGTCTGCACTGCAGTACAAACTACCTGGAATTGATCCACACATTCAATACAGAAGGGCATACTGGGCATGCTCACACACACAAAAAAATGAAGGCAATGTCAGTCATCAACATACTGAAAGGTCATACTGAGCATGCTCACAAACGTAAACAAATGAAGGCCATGTCTGCAA